>NC_063446.1:47907873-48049775 GCF_020379485.1 Brassica napus
GGAGATAGGCACTAACGCTGAGAAGAAGGAGCAGGTTGATGAAGTAACAGGGAAGAAGCATGCTTCTCGCAAGAGACTGCTTAAGGCCTCATTGGGTACCGCAGTGAGCACGAAGATGAGGATTGCGTCTGCGCTTGCTTCGCCGCGGAAACGAGCTCCGACCAAGATAGGCACACGCCATGGAGATAACGTCAAGCAGTAGGAGAGCAAGGGACCCTCAATCCCGAAGAGTGGAATGCCAAAACATAGGTTTTATGAATCAAGTTTTCTCTGTTGTTTTAAGTGGGCGGGGTTTTAATTTTCGTATTGGGTTTTACTTTTTTAAAATAAGTTCTATGAGCAAGTATGGTGTAGTTGGTTCAAATGGTAGCACGGTTTCTTTTTGCGGTTTGGGTTTAAGGTGTCCTCTTTGTCCTTTTAATCTTGTTATGTGGTTTGGGAATAAAAAGGAACTTTCATGGATTCAACATTGGGTTCATCTTAGATGGTTTTCCGTGGTTAATCTACAGGTATCTCTTGGTATAATGGTGCTAGGTGGATTCTCTGGCGATGACTTTTGGAATGTATGGGAGAGTTGGATTAGATCTAGTACACATAATGTCACTAATAATTGGTTTTTTCTTACCATTATCTTGGTCGGGTGTGTAAAGCCAAATTGGCTAGGTAATGGGTTGGTATTAGTGGCTTTGAATGTAAAGGGTGTGGCCCAAAAGCAGTATGAACAAATGCTTGCGATTTTGGTTCTTATGGCCACAGTAGCTATTTTTTTAAATAAGATTCATTATAAGGATTCTACGGGGAGAATTAGTAGGGGAGATTCGAGGAATAATTATTATAATTTGCATTGCCTTGGATATGTGGATATATTTGAACTGCAATGGATTAGATTCTTTATGACATGGACTTGTCTTAATAGATTTCCTCGATTGATTTCGAGATCATGGTTATCGAGAATGAGACTGAACTCGGGTGTTTCAAGGGGGCCTTTGTTATTAAATCACAGTTATAATAATAATGGTTATCGGAATGTGGCATTACGTCAAGGTGTGATGGAACTATATAGGGGTTTTGTATGTGTTGAATGTGTAACAATTGCTCTGGTATGGTGGTTATGGAATGTTGGCGTTTTCCGGTCTTTGGGTGACCTCAAGCCTGAATCCTCTAGCTCGCATGAGCAATATAAAAATATTTTTTTATGAAAATACTAAGTTGGAATTGCAGAGGACTTGGAAGTCACTGGACCATAAGTTATCTTAAGGAAATACGGCATAAGCATAAACCAGATTTTTTATTTTTGTCAGAGACGAAACAGGAGTTTGAATTTGTTCAAAAATTTCAGGCTCACTTTGGATATGATAGCTTGGTTACTGTGGATCCAAGCGGGAGAAGTGGTGGTTTGGCTCTTTACTATAACAATGAATATCAAGTAAAAATATTATACTCTAGTAATAGAATGATTGACATAGAAGCGGTGTCTAATGGGAAACAAGTCTTTCTTACTTTCGTTTATGGAGATCCGGTTCAAAAGCTAAGAGAACAGGTATGGGAACGCTTAACTCGATACGGATTAGCACGATCTGAAACCTGGTTTATTATTGGCGATCTAAATGAGATTACTGGGAATCATGAAAAGGATGGGGGGTCTCTATGGAGTGTAGCTTCTTTTATCCCTTTTAATAATATGATAAGGAATAGTGGTTTATTGGAATTTCCGGCTCGGGGAAATAAGATGTCATGGCAAGGTCGGAGAGGTAAAGGGAAAGGAGCATTTACGGTTAGATGTCGACTGGATAGAGCTTTGGCTAATGAGGAATGGCATACTCTTTTTCCATATTCTTATACAGAATATTTGAGATTGGTGGGATCGGATCATCGACCTGTGGTAGCCTTTTTGGAAGAAAAAGTACCAGGAAGGAAAAGAGGACAGTTTAGGTTTGATAAACGATGGATTGGTCAAGAATGGCTTATGGAATCAATAGTATCAGGATGGACAGAAAATCAGGAAGGCCGTTCAGAGGATTTCATCACAAAGATTGGTAATTGTCGTCATGAAATTTCATAATGGCGGAAAAATAATCAACCATATGGGAAGGACAAAATTCAGAATCTCCAAAATGCGTTGGAAGAAGTACAAACTGATAATAATAGGTCACAAGAGGATATTATTGAGATATCTAGGAAATTACAAGAGGCCTATAAGGATGAAGAGGAATATTGGCATCAGAAGAGTAGAAATATGTGGTATTCATCTGGGGACCTAAATACTAAGTTTTACCACGCTCTGACAAAGCAACGTCGGGTCAGAAACAAAATAGTAGGCCTCCATGATGAAGCGGGTAATTGGGTCACTGAAGAGAACAGTGCTGAGAAGGTGGTAGTAGATTACTTTGAGGATTTGTTTAGATCAACAAACCCAAGGGAGTTTGATAGTTTTTTGGAGGAGATAGGTCCATCTATTTCCCCTCAGATGAATCAAATGTTACTGCGAAGAGCAACGGAGGAAGAAGTTCGACAAGCGTTATTTATGATGCATCCGGAGAAAGCGCCTGGCCCAGATGGAATGACAGCCCTTTTTTTCCAGCATTCCTGGAATGTCATTAAGAAGGATGTGGTTGAGTTGGTCAATAATTTTTTGATTACAGGTGATATGGATTCACGGTTGAACATAACAAATATTTGTATGATTCCAAAGATAGAGAGACCATCAAGGATGACGGAACTACGACCGATAAGCCTATGCAATGTAGGTTATAAGATCATTTCGAAGGTTCTGTGTCAAAGATTAAAAAATTGTCTTCCCCAGCTAATTTCGGAGACACAATCGGCTTTTGTGGCAGGAAGGTTAATATCGGATAATATTCTTATTGCGCAGGAGATGTTTCATGGTTTGCGAACCAACAAATCCTGTCAATATAAGTTTATGGCAATTAAAACGGATAAGAGTAAGACATATGATCGGATAGAGTGGAATTTTATAGAGGCCCTTCTTAATAAAATGGAATTTGATGCACATTGGGTTAAGTTAATGTGTGAGTGTATATCTTCAGTTCAATATAGAGTTTTACTCAACGGGCAGCCGCGTGGTCTCACTATACCTCAACGAGGATTACGTCAAGGGGACCCATTATCCCCTTATTTATTTATTATGTGTACAGAGGCTTTAATAAGGAATATAAAAAAGGCGGAGCGGGAGAAACAATTGACCGGTATGAAGGTAGCTAGAGTGTGTCCAGAGGTGTCTCATCTGTTATTTGCAGATGATAGTTTGTTCTTTTGTAAGGCAAACAAATATGAATGTCAAACTATTCTCAGGATATTAAAGGATTATGAGGCTGTATCCGGATAACAAATAAATTTCCAGAAATCCTCAATCCAATTTGGACATAAGATTGAGGAATCAAGCAGTCAGGAATTGCGAGACATATTGGGGATTCAGAATTTAGGAGGAATGGGATCTTATTTAGGTTTACCGGAAAGTCTAGGAGGATCGAAGGTTCAAGTGTTTGGTTTTGTACAAGATCGTCTCAATAACAGGGTGAATGGTTGGACTTTTAGATTTTTTACCAAAGGGGGAAAAGAGGTAATTATCAAGTCGGTGATAACTGCGCTACCAAACCATGTGATGTCGGTGTACAGATTACCGAAAGCTATAGTGAAGAAACTAACGAGTGCAGTAGCTCAGTTTTGGTGGAGCCCAGGAGGAAGTACAAGGGGAATGCACTGGAAATCATGGGATAAATTATGTGAACATAAGGATAATGGTGGACTAGGTTTTAAAGATTTAAATGATTTTAACACGGTAATGCTTGGAAAGCAATTGTGGAGGCTGATAGAGAAACCAAACTCTCTTTTCTCTCGAGTTTTTAAAGGACGGTATTACAGGAATGCTTCACCCCTGGAACCGATTCGCTCATACTCCCCGTCGTATGGATGGAGGAGTATCATCTCAGCTAGATCTCTGGTTTGTAAAGGACCAATTAAAAGGGTGGGCACAGGGTCATCTATTTCAGTATGGAATGATCCTTGGCTCCCATCCACTCGCCCGAGACTAGCTAACAAAAACCTTCATAATAGTTACCTGGACCTTACAGTGGATTCCCTTATTCATCAGGACTCCCGCACTTGGAATTTACAGGCACTTAGGACTTTGGTGGAACCCAACAATGCGAAATTGATTGAGAGTATTCCTCTGAGTAGAAATCAAATGGAAGACAGGAATGGTTGGCATTTCACTAATAATGGGAGATATACGATACAATCAGGGTATCATGTCGAAAGGATATATCCATATAAGGAAAAACCACCGGAGTTTTATGGCCCTAATGTGGATATTCTCAAGGCATTCTGCTGGAAAGTGAAATGCCCTCCAAAGAGTTTTATGGCAGTTGCTGACAGGTTGTATAGCAGTGACAAAGAATTTAAAATCAAGGGGAATAAAAGGAGATACAGTTTGTGCATGGTGTGGAGACCCAGAGGAATCAATAAATCATGCTTTCTTCGAGTGTCCTCCGGCACGTCAAGTGTGGCCACTATCAAAGATTCCATCAAACCCGACATTATTCCCTATTGGTTCTCTATTCGCTAATATGGATCACTTATTTTGGAGAATCAACCCGAAAATGGAGGGTCATCAGTTTGCATGGATATTATGGTACATTTGGAAGGATAGGAATAATAAGGTTTTCAGTAATATAGATACGGATCCGAGGGAGACGCTTAAATTAGCAGAATTGGAATCCACACTTTGGGCAGAGGCACAGATGATCAATAATTCAAGGGTGGCGCCTGAAGTACAGATCCAATCACATTTAGGGAACGCAGGACGATGGTGTTTCACGGATGGTTCTTGGAAAGATAAAGATTCTTTCACAGGACAAGGATGGTTCAGTACCATTCCGGGGTTTGAAGGTTTACTAGGGGCAAGGAATGTAAGGGCAAGTCTCTCACCTCTTCATGCGGAGATGGAGGCATTAATCTGGGCAATGGAATGTATGAAAAACTTGCGACAGTACGGGGTCACGTTTGCAACGGATTGTTCCCAACTGGTGAAGATGGTTTCAGAACTAGAGAAATGGCCAGCATTTGAAAGTTACCAGGAGGATATTAAGCTTTTGAGAAGAAGCTTCACCAACTAGGATATTGTTCATGTTCCTAGGACGAATAATACAATGGCGGATCGCTTGGCACGCAGTGCTCGGATACAACCGTCGTTCGTCGTACACATGGATGCAGAGTTGCCAGTTTGGTTTACAGAGTCCACATGAGTTTGTAGATACTTTTGTTGTCAAAAAAAAAAAAAGTTTATGAGATTAATTGTTGTTTTATCAGTAAAGAGTATTATAGTAATTAGTAGGTAGGAATGAATGCAATAAGTAAATATGATATTTTTGTATTTCACTTTTTTACGTCCATATATCTGGTATTTTTTCTTTATATTGTATTGAACATAATATGTTTTTTATTTCTTAATGGTTTTATTATATTTAATTGTTGTAAGAGTTCGTTTATATTTTTTTTAACTTACTTCAAGAAAGTTTCCGGAATAATAATTGGGGATTCTGTATGTACCCGAGGTAGTTTTGTTTTTCAAATAAGACACCTTATATGTGAAAAAATGAAATACTTTAATTTAGTAAAACGGTAAAAGAAATTCAAACAAAGCAAGAGCAGAAATCTTAATAAAAACTGAAACAGAAATTCAAAGAAGAAAACGGGAATGATAGCAGTAGATGGGCTTGACTCTGAAGCTCCCATCAAATAAAGTCAATAAACTTCAGCACTTGCTTGTAGCGAAAGCAACGCTTGCACCGAGTATCCAGATCATTGACGTGGCACCTTTTGGAGGGTTTAAGGAGCAGCATGTTTCGGACATATCGCTTCTTCATGGAAATGTCAAAATGGCGCAGAGATCTCCTAATCCTCCTCCAGCAACGATCAACTTGTTGTTTGTTGTCCCTCCAGCCTAGAGTAGCCATGTACCGTTTCCCTTCTTTCAGGTTTCCTCTGGACAGCATAAGCAGACCATACATGTACGTAGCGTTTGCGTAATCTCCATCAGCGGAACTGCGAAGGTGGAATAGTCCTTTGGCAGTGTTCCCAAAGTGAAAATACTCCTTCAAGCCCTCGATATAGTGGGCTTCAGGATTATTTTCCTTCAGGCACATCTCCATTAGGGCAGTATGGTCTTCGAGCGTATTGAGAGGATGGTCCGAGAAGTAGCCAAGGTCAAGATTTTTGAAAGACGATGGTGATGCTGCTCCTGGAACGGCATTGTACGACAGCGATGAGTTTTCGGCATTTTCATGTTGGGTTGACACAGCCAAAGGTGGGATTGTTTCGGGGGATTGGTTGGTTTCGTCAGGGAAGACGATGTAGTCATCTTGTGGGGAAGCCATGGCTTTGTGTTTATTTCTGAGTTTGTATATTTTGGGAGACAAGCTTCGGTGTTATATATATTTTTGGGATGCTTATAACAAAGATCTCGTGAGTTAAATGTATATCGTGTGTTTTAAAAGAGGGTCTGATCTTACTGCGTAGTTATAGGGATTTGATTTAGGCATGATTTGCTCTGTCAGTGATTTTTGTGTGAATTCTAAGGTTATGTGTAATTTTTATGATTAGAGTTTATAAATCAATAATTAGCGGTCCTCACTTGTCGGACTTTATTCTAATTTATCCTACTACCTCGTACAAAAGTTCTAATATGCACCACTTATAAAAAGTATTTTCTTTTTGGTTTTCTTTTAAGTCGAAAACACATCTAAATACGATAAACCCCTTAGTGAATCTTCAGAATTACCAACCCAATCACAATACTACCGGGTTATCTACCCAGATCCGATTCAAATGGATTTTTTCCTAAAATTTAATTAAAAATATATATTTTCCTTTTTCATCTCTCTCTCCCATTGTCTCGTCGTCTTCTTTCTCCTTCACAATTTTTTCTTCTTCTGATTTTTTCTTCTTTCTCTGATTTGTACAGCAGAGTATTTTATCCTTCGTATTTGATCACATTCTCGTTGGAGAATTCATTCAGTATGGATTTTCGTACTATCTTCTCATTGGGTAGCGACAGTTTGGTGTTAGTTTATCTAGGGATTGGTTCGGGTTGATTTGGTTTGAAACTACGTCGACCTTGGAAACTACATGGGAATTGTATGCTTCGATTTGGAGGAAGATGAGAGATTTGTTGTTGCTTTATATGTAAATGAATCAGAGAGAGAGATAAAGTCCTATGTGGGCATACATATTTGTCTTCATAGTGTTGGCCAGTGACCATAGGACTGATAATGGTTGGATGGCTGCGCTTTTGTGCGTTGAGAGATTGAAGACGCTGATAATCTTGTCTTGTAGGAAGAGGGATCCTTGTCCTGGACCGAAGAAGTTGCTGGGTTCTTGTCCGGCTCTCGAGAGTTTACAACTCAAAAGGTTTGTTACCATGTTCGCTTGGTGTGTTTAGGATGTTCTACTTCTTCTTAGAGTCAGACAGCACGCCATTTTTCTCATCCGCTGCGTTTTCTTTCCACTCTTCCTCTGCACTCTCTTCATTCAGATCATCAGCAGTGTTGAGTGGGCCTTTTGTATTCTGATCCTGCTGTTTACTGAACCTGATTAGGTAAACATTACATGGTCCGTTAAAGTCAATCTGGGTTTAATTTTGGAGAGTGTACACAAGTCGTTTTTGTGTGTGTGAATGATAATTTGATATTTCCATTTGGCAAAGATACAAACTTTTAGATTTGGTATAGAAGAATAGATAGAGAAAAGGCAATGGGTGTATGTTGGTTCAGTAAGCCAATGTTCTTTGTGAAGTCTGTGATTTAGATTTTTTGTTCAGTGGTGCTCTGTTATTTTCGTGTGATTCAGTGACTGCTACGTTTCATTTCGAGTATGTTACTGATCGTGAGGAAAGCTTTGGCCTTTATGTTACTATTTGTTCTAATTATGAAAGATGAAGACTTTATGTTATCACTCTCATATGAATAGTTTAAGCTTTTGTGTCTAAAATCGTCTTGTTTTGTCTGTTTGTACTAATAACTTTCAATGGTGTTCTGTTTTTTCATGTGATTCAGTGACTGTTATACCAATCAACAATGAGCGGAGAAAAGAAGCAAATTAATCAAGAAGCAAGACTTGATACAAATGGTCATCCACGGAATGGTTACACGTCTGTCCACGAGTTCAAGGTCTAAGAAAGCTGAAGAAAAGTAAAAAAAATTGATATATAGAAGAGCGAAAAAGCAAGACTATTGTTCTGAACTTGTCTAAATGTAACTTAAATTTTGGACGTTCGATGTTTGTTGTTTAAAACGTCTTGGTTTAGACTATTAGAATATTAGGTATTAATGTGTAAAACGAAAATATTTGGATAATTGAGTTTTTTAGGTGTTATTAAAAAAACTATTTTTTTTAGAAAATTAGTGTTTTCAATTATTCATCTTAATATGGTTTTTCCATTAGTATAGAAGCATAATGATGTTTTCTATAGAAATGAAAAGTTTTCTATCAACTTGAGAAATAAAGAGTTTTTATGTCTAATTTGACAACACATATGTAAAATTTGACAACACTATTGCTTGTGTTGTTGCAGGATTGGACTACTAGAATACTAGGTATTATTGTGTGCTAAAAACAAAAATTTGAACTTAGTATTATTACTAAGAAAACAAAAAAATTTGGATTTGTCTAAAGCGTGTCAAAAAATTTCAACAAAAAAAATATATCTAAAACGTGTTAAAAAAAAAAATAATACATATCTGAAAATTTACACTTAGTAGTACACAAGATAGTAGTAATATTTTCTTCTTCGTAGTAATACTTTGGCAAAATACAACATTTTTTAGTAATACAATATCAAAAAATCAAATTTATTAGTAATACTAATGCATTTAGACAGTTTTAGATTGTATATAACACATTTCTAGAAAAAAAGTTTCAAAAAATATGTATTTTCTGTTATTCATCTCATTATGACATTCTCATCAAGACATTAGTATGGAAATATAAGGATGTTTTCTATGGAAATGGAAAATTTTCTATCAACTTGAGAAATTAAGAGTATCTTATGTCTAATTTGGCAAATAAACACATATATGGACATATTATCACGTAATATATGATATACATCTTCTAAAAATAAACAATAAGACAAAAATTAATGTTCTTATAAACATGAATAATACATAGTAATTTAAGGTATTTTAAGGTAGTTCAAGGTAGTTCACAATAGTACATAGTAGTTCATATTAGTAGTACTAGTAATTCTAGTAATTCTTAGAAATTTTCATTTTCATCGATTTAATCCTTTTTAACCGACCACGAAGATGTTATTCCCACCATTGAATGTATTATTTTGGTTAAAAAGAGTGCAAATAAGCATTAATATACAAAATAGTCCTTAAACATCATTTTAGTATTTGTTTTATACCAATACACCTAAACTTTAGTTTGTCCTTAAATATAAAACCATTTTTTTTAAGTTTTCTGAATAGTTAATTGCGGACCGACCTTGTGTACGTTGTGGTAAAGAATGAATGTTTGTAACAACAAAACTTGCCGTCAACGTTTCAGTAAACAGCACGAATGTTTGTTGTTAAGAAAAAAACAGCATGAATGTTGTAATAATATATTTCTGTTTCGTTGTTTCAGTAAACACTATACATCGTGATCGTTGTAATAACATATTTTAATTTAGGTGGTGTAGTAAGATTTTAAATTTCATATCTGAAGGGAGGCACGTGATCTCGTATCGGAAGGGAATATATATTTGTAGCATGGAGAGAATAAATTCTATATCTCGACAGAGGACTCATATTTATTTACGCTCGTGTGCTTGTCAAGTAATCTAAACTGTGGACCTTTTGAACCAAGGAAATTGGTAACTCCAATAGAAGACATGTCTGTTTTAGAGGCAGTTAATCTTTTCTACTCGAGAAATCTATAAAGGATGTCGTACTACAATAACATGCGAAAACAGATCTTTGTAAACTTTGTGAAACTTTTTCTAAAATAAGAGATTAGAAAACCTAATTATTTTTTTTGAAGACAACAGCGGCTAAGAATGAACATTATCTTTTTCTCTATTGTTTCTTATCTGCCCGCTGACCGTGTGCTGTTGTGGGATTGACTGTTAAGCACTGGATTGGTCACCCATCCTGTTTCCTGCAATGTATAAGTGTACGCCTGGATGATATATGGTTTTTACGATTAAACTGTCGTTATGAGATTGATCTGTTAGTGTGTGACACCCCGATTTACATAATAAAATGTTACGATAAATAAATAGCTCTGATACCAAAATGTGACACCCCGATTTACATAATAAAATGTTACGTGATACCAAAACTTGTCACACCTGGTTTTCTTAAAATAATATAATTGCAAAAAAAAAAACAAAATAATAAATACTGAAATAATAATAATCTTCATATCATAATATAAAAGTCAATACGATACCAAAAGGCCTAAAAGCCCAACATCGATAACATACGAAATATAAAATACGACATAACCCGAAAGTCTGAAATAGGAATAACATAAACGATAAAAGTTCAAAGGCCTAAAGGCCCGATAAAGATAAAAGCGGTAAAAGCGATAGAAGCCCAAAAGCCCAATAGCACCGGTCCGATAATCACTCCTGCTCGTCGGTCTCACCTGAAAGGGGGAAAGAAGGGGGGGGGTGAGCAACAGGGGAGTTGCAGAGCGAGGTATGGGATGCTAAACCGCAAACCACAGACTGAGTTCATAGCACTACTAAAATGTAGGCCTAGCTCTAGCATGAAACAAACACGGTGCCTATTACACCACACATAACAATCAATATTCGGCTAGAGGACTAGCCGTTACAACTCATGCGCTTATAGTACATAGCTACTCTCTGCACCACGCATCTACTCATAAGGATATATACATATACTCGAAGCGTAGCTAGTACAGTCTGTCTCTGTACCCCCGCCCATCGTAGCATCGAATGCAAACGTCTCTGCACGACGCCCCAAACAGTAGCGTCGAAGCTCAAATGTCTCTGAACTCACGCCCATACCACACCGTAGCGTCGAAGCTCAGACATCTCTGAACTCACGCCCTCATCACATAATCCCTACTCATAACTATGTATATACATATATATATCAGTTCTTAGCATCAATCATTTCACACAATCGTTGAATCCTCTATTATCCTAATTCCAGTTAATAATCAATATCAATAATGAACAAGCAAGACTCTCAAATAGACTCGATTCACAAAGACGGATCATGTTTCGAAACTAAACTTTCCATAATGGTAGTACTAAACTAGCTCGGGATTTAACGGAATAGCCCTCACCTTAGCAACAAGAAGAAGTGGTATCTATGAACTCCAGATGCTCAAATAGACTCCAAATCTGAAATCAGGGCGAAAAATCGAGTTAGAATGCATTTCGAACGGTTTAAAACGGGTCTGGTCAAGGTTTATGGAAAAGTCAACTCGCTGGTCAAAGGTCAATCCGGTCAACCCTTGACCAGAAATCAATTTGTCCTAACCGACCGGTTTACCCTAACCGAAACGAAATCAATTTAAACCGGTCAAACCAGCGGTTAACCGAGTCAACCGAGTTGACTCGCTGAGTTGACTCGGACGAGTTGACCGAGTCACCGGCGAGTTACCGGTGTCGGTCACCGGCGGCGACGGCGGCAGCTTCTCGGCGGCGAACGGACGGTGGCCGGTCACGGCGGCTCCAGCGAACGTTGGTCGGAGACGGCGGCGAGTGGCCGGAATGCGCGGTGGCTCCGGCAGACGGCGACGGCGCGTGCGTTTCACGCCCGCGCAGAGGAGAAACTTTGGGAGGCTCTAGCGGCTTCGTCCGGGCTCCGATTGAGACGTTTTTGGTGGCTACGGATTCGTCTCGACGAGAGGAACACGATGGTAGTCTTGGATTCATGAGATTCATCACGGTTAGAAAGTTATAGTCGATTTACTAAAACGGCCGAAACTTAACTCAAAAACATGGCGGTTTTCGATTACCTTTGGTTGCGGATGATGGTGGTGACGAGCTTGATGACGTCCTGGCGTGTGGTGGATCCGGCGACGAGCTCAGGTGAGTTTTCTCCATTCTTCTTCTTCTCTCTCTCTCTCTCTCTCTCTCTCTCTCTCTCTCTCTCTCTCTCTCTCTCTCTCTCTCTCCTCTCCTCTCTCTCTCTCCTCTCTCTCTCTCTCTCTCTCTCTCTCTCTTTCTTAATTTTTATAGAAGATGGAGATGGTGGGAAAGAAGGTGGAGATGGTGGAAAAGAAGGTGAAAATGGTGGGGTTGGGGAAAGAAGTGGAGATGGTGGGATTGGGTCATTACAATTCTCCCCCACTTATAAGGAATTCGTCCCCGAATTTATTGCATAAGCTGACGTGCCCAATGTCATCATAGCAAAACCTCGAATAATAATCTTCGCTCGGCCTTTCAGGTTTCCTCCTAAGTCTTATCTCCCTACCAATGAACTTTGACCAGCATAGTCATCATACCATTATCTGCTCTTACTTGGCGGTCCAACAAAGTGGTGTACGACCAGACCCACCATAAAACTTCGACGGTGCCATCATAATATTCAAATGATAACAGGTACATCACGATGAATTCCTGATCGCTCTCAAACTCTCCATAACAACAAGCTAAATATGCTTATCTTTCGGTTAGAAGATCCTCCCAAAAAGACTAAAACTTAACCAAACGCGAACTCACAAAACTATGAAAAGCTCTTAAGTCAAATAAGGTGTGAGGTAACTCACACCAACCACAACCAATCATACACGAGATTCATTAATCTCGAACTATACAAGATAACCACAAAACCACAAATATTAACACAAGCAAGTATGATAAGAACATACCCGCTATCGGCTCAGCTCCCTGGTGGTCTCCAACCGTAAACACACGTGGAGCGATGGCTAAACGCTTCGGTGGTGGTGGAAGCGCTGCATTACCCCTCCTCGGACAGTCTCTGAAAATGTGACCAGGCTGGTTACAACCAAAACAGTTCCTAACATCCACTACTGGTGCTGCTGCTGCTGGGGGTGGCGCAACCTGGGCATCAAATAGCCTATTCCGACAAACCCTACTCTTATGTCCCATCTTTCCACAATAAAAGCATTGTATGCTCGGTTTGTCCCATGTCCTCTGCTGTGCCTCTGAAGTCCCTCCAAACTTAGGCTGATCTGCCTTGGAGTACTTCTGCTCCTCTGCCAAACCTGCCTCCTGCTCGGCAGCTTTCTCCACCAAGTTTCCCAATCTGTGATAAGTGGCGACACGGCACCTGTTGCGAATCTCTACTCGCATCCCATTCAAAAATTTCCTCATCAGGTCTTCCTCTAAAATGCCCTCTCCAGCAAACCTGCGAAGTTGGTTAAACACAACCTCATACTCCCTGATAGACATCTTACCCTGGCTTACATGCTCGAACTCGCATTTCTTCCTATCCATAGCTTCCTTCGGAAAGTATATCCTATCGAACTCTCGGACGAAGTCTGCGAAGGTAAGCCTCTCTGGCCCAAAGTGACTCAATCGTATTCCCTCCCACCATATAAGAGCATCTCCACGAAGGTACTGCATAGTCAATCTGAGCGACAATTCTGGTGGACACTCAATAATCTCCAGCTTCCGCTGCAAGGCTAACTTCCAATCATGTGCAGCTACAGCATCCACTGTCCCGCTAAAATGCTCCATCTCCATGTTTCTCATCTGACATGTCAGCCTGTAGAACCTCTCATCATAAACCGGGTAAACATGAGGTCGCGGTGGTGGTGGCGGTAGATCCTGAACACCATGAGCAAACTGCTGAACTGGACCCTGCTGATCCTGTTGGACCTGAACCAGTGGAACTTGCTGAACCCGAATCTGCGGACCCTGCTGCACCTGAACCTGAGGACCCTGCTGAACGGCAGCCATCTGACGAGCAACCTCATGAGCAGCTACTCGGGCGGCCTCATGAGCGGCCTGCCTGGCTGCCTCATGGGCAATCTGCTGAAGTGCCTCCTGAGCGGCCTGTCTAGCGGCATCCTGAACCATCTGTCTCAATGCATCCTGATCAATTGGTGGAGCCGCGGGTGGTGGAACTGCGGGCTGCTCATGCTCATCTACATCATCTCTAACGGCTCTGGCGGTCTGGGCACGGGTGGTTCTTCTCCTTGGCGGCATCTGAAAGGAAAGCGAAAAGTTAACTTACGCTGAACTTTTGATACCAACATTTAAGGAGAAGTGATATCGAACGGAAATGTGCTATTTATTTTTATTTTCAAAATTCCCAAATCCCCGAAAATATTTGGAAATCGTTTAAAACCGTCAAACCGAATAAAACCAGGTCTCCAAAAATCGTCATCCCGGGTCGGAGCCGGGACGGAACCCCGCTCTGATACCAAATTGTGACACCCCGATTTACATAATAAAATGTTACGATAAATAAATAGCTCTGATACCAAAATGTGACACCCCGATTTACATAATAAAATGTTACGATAAATAAATAGCTCTGATACCAAAAATTGTCACACCCGGTTTTCTCAAAATAATATAATTGGAAAAAAAATAACAAAATAATAAATACTGAAATAATAATAATCTTCATATCATAATATAAAAGTCAATACGATACCAAAAGGCCTAAAAACCCAACATCGATAACATCCGAAATATAAAATACGACATAACCCGAAAGTCTGAAATAGGAATAACATAAACGATAAAAGTCCAAAGGCCTAAAGGCCCGATAAAGATAAAAGCGGTAAAAGCGATAGAAGCCCAAAAGCCCAATAGCACCGGTCCGATAATCACTACTGCTCGTCGGTCTCACCTGAAAGGGGGAAAGAAGGGGGGGTGAGCAACAGGGGAGTTGCCCAGCGAGGTATGGGATGCTAAACCGCAAACCACAGACTGAGTTCATAGCACTACTAAAATGTAGGCCTAGCTCTAGCATGAAACAAACACGGTGCCTATTACACCACACATAACAATCAATATTCGGCTAGAGGACTAGCCGTTACAACTCATGCGCTTATAGTACATAGCTACTCTCTGCACCACGCATCTCCTCATAAGGATATATACATATACTCGAAGCGTCGCTAGTACAGTCTGTTTCTGTACCCCCGCCCATCGTAGCGTCGAATGCAAACGTCTCTGCACCACGCCCCAAACAGTAGCGTCGAAGCTCAAACGCCTCTGAACTCACGCCCATACCACACCGTAGCGTCGAAGCTCAGACATCTCTGAACTCACGCCCTCATCACATAATCCCTACTCATAACTATGTATATACATATATATAGCAGTTCTTAGCATCAATCATTTCACACAATCGTTGAATCCTCTATTATCCTAATTCCAGTTAACAATCAATATCAATAATGAACAAGCAAGACTCTCAAATAGACTCGATTCACAAAGACGGATCATGTTTTGAAACTAAACTTTCCATAATGGTAATACTAAACTAGCTCGGGATTTAACGGAATAGCCCTCACCTTAGCAACAAGAAGAAGTGGTATCTATGAACTCCAGATGCTCAAATAGACTCCAAATCTAAAATCAGGGCGAAAAATCGAGTTAGAATGCCTTTTGAACGGTTTAAAACGGGTCTGGTCAAGGTTAATGGAAAAGTCAACTCGCTGGTCAAAGGTCAATCCGGTCAACCCTTGACCAGAAATCAATTTGTCCTAACCGACCGGTTTACCCTAACCGAAACGAAATCAATTTAAACCGGTCAAACCAGCGGTTAACCGAGTCAACCGAGTTGACTCGCTGAGTTGACTCGAACGAGTTGACCGAGTCACCGGCGAGTTACCGGTGTCGGTCACCGGCGGCGACGGCGGATATTCCGGCGGCTTACCGGAAAATCAACGGCGGCGACGGCGAAAGGACGGTGGCCGGTCACGGCGGCTCCGGCGAACGTTGGTCGGAGACGGCGGCGAGTGGCCGGAATGCGCGGTGGCTACGGCGGCGGCAACGGCGCGTGCGGTTTCACTCCCGCGCAGAGGCGAAACTTCGGGAGGCTCTAGCGGCTTCGTTCGGGCTCCGATTGAGGTGTTTTTGGTGGCTACGGATTCGTCTCGACGAGTGAAACACGATGGTAGTCTTGGATTCACGAGATTCATCACGGTTAGAAAGTTATGGTCGATTTACTAAAACGGCCGAAACTTAACTCAAAAACATGGCGGTTTTCGATTACCTTTGGTTGCGGATGATGGTGGTGACGAGCTTGACGACGTCCTGGCGTGTGGTGGCTCCGGCGACGAGCTCAGGTGAGCTTTCTCCCTTTTTCTTCTTCTTCTCTCTCTCTTTCTCTCTCTCTCTCTCTCTCTCTCTCTCTCTCTCTCTCTCTCTCTCTCTCTCTCTCTCTCTCTCTCTCTCTCTCTCTCTCTCTCTCTCTCTCTCTCTCTCTCTCTCTCTCTCTCTCTCTCTCTCTCTCTCTCTCTCTCTCTCTCTCTCTCTTTCTTAATATTTATAGAAGATGGAGATGGTGGGAAAGAAGGTGGAGATGGTGGAAAAGAAGGTGAAAATGGTGGGGTTGGGGAAAGAAGTGGAGATGGTGGGATTGGGTCATTACATAGTGTCTAACCTGTATTGAGATTACTGAATATCTCTCTGTACACGATATGTGAAACTGCTTCCTTTGAAGTAGTAGCTTCTGTATCATCCAGAATTTTGAGACCTTCAGGTGTTGTCACTCTTGAGAGAGCAACGTACAATTGACCATGACTGAAAACTGGTCTCGGGAGATAGAGAGCGACATGTTTGAGGCTTTGTCCTTGACTTTTATTTATAGTCATCGCATAGCAAACTTTAATGGGAAATTGTCGCCTTCGAAACGTGAATGGTTTCGCTGTGTCGTTAGGCGATAACTGAATCCTTGGGAGCAAAACGCTGTCGCCTACATGAGTCCCAGTAAGCACCTCGGCTTGTATTATTCTGTTACCTAGTCTTGAAACCATCATTCTTGTTCCATTGCAAAGCCCATTTCGTTGGTTCAGGTTGCGTAGCATCATAACTGGGACGCCAACCTTGAGACTAAGTTTGTGAGTGGGCAAGCCTGGGAACTCGAGTGAGTTAAGGTATTCTTGTGTGTACTTTGATGTCCAGTCATCTTCTGGTGTAGATTCGAAGGCAACACTGTCAGCACTTAAGTAATCCTTCTCTGCAGATGGTACCTTGGACAAGAGGTAAGCGTTTATATCACGTGCACTTGCGTTTGTAGGTGCCAATATCGCTCGCTCTGTTAAGTAACAACGATTCAAGTAGTTCTTGACGAAGTCAGGGTATGCTGCCTCTGATAAAGACTGTTGCGGATCATCATTTGTGGGGATCACGAACTCTTTCCCTATTAAAAATTGGTCACCCTCGTCATTAGTACCTTCTCTACATCTAGCAGTAGCAGCTGTGCCATTGCCAACACTTAGTATCCATTCTGCAAATTCTTTATCTGCTTGACTAAGTCTCATGTTGATCAACAAAGTATAGACCTCTGCAGACGCCCATAGATAGGACTTGCTGATTGATGCTGCAACAGTGTCTTGGCGAGTTCCTTGAGGAATTACTGGTAATATTTGTCTGAAATCACCACCGAGAAGCACAGTTTTACCACCAAAAGGTTTTGAAGCAGCTTCTGGGTTTGCAGTAGATTGAAGATCTCTGAGTGTACGGTCCAATGTTTCAAAAGCCTGACGATGTGCCATGGGTGCCTCGTCCCATATGATCAAGTCTGTCTTCACAATCAGCGCTGCTAGCATTGAGTTTTTCGGGATATTACACATTGTATGATCATTCAAGTTTAGGGGTAACTTTAAACGTGAGTGAGCAGTCCTTCCACCTGGGAGTAGGAGAGCTGCAATCCCAGCAGACGCAACATGAATAACCAATTTACCAATTGACCTCAGCCTTGCAATAATGGTTCTGTAGACATACGTTTTCCCAGTGCCTCCAGCCCCATATAAGAAGAATAACTTTCCTGCTTGTGTATCAACTGAATCGATGACAGCGTTGTATATCTTCTTCTGGTCTTCGTTGATGGTGGTGAATAGTTTTTCATGCTCAATCCTCTCTTTCTCGGTATCGTAATTGAGTTCTTGACGAAGAACTGTGTTAGAAATCTCCTTGAGAATAGTTTCGTCTGGCCGAGGCATCCCAAGGAAATCAGTGAGTGATTTATCATTCTCTTTCAAGAGTCTTTCAATCTCCAACAAAGTATATTGCTGAAGTTGCTCATCCTGAAGAATCAATTCCGGAAACCTGAATTCTTTCTGTTTCATATAGAGAATTTCTTCAGACAAATACTTCCATGCATGTTCCCAGAGCTTCAAAGGATTAGCGACTTCACAGTAGATCAGTATGATGATAAACAACCTCCGTAGCTGCCATCCTGTTGCCCAGTGTGATGGTTCTTCGATAGCTTCATGCCATTCTTTGTCATCATCAAGTAGACCACGAGCATAGCAAGCATCCCTGAACTCTTCATATACTGTATTGCCAACTGTGCAGAGATATTCAAAACCAGTAGGTCCTTTGAAAACGTGAATGAGCATTCTCAGATAGTAAAGAGCTCCAGATGCTGGATGCACATAGGTGACTCTTCCTATGGAAGCCCCCGTTTTTCTTGGTGTCCAGGTTTTACTGTCGGAGTGGTATGTAAACCTTGTTGGGAACTGAATGTACGTGAGTTCTCTTGCCTCCTCATAAGTCTGGCATGCCACAAAGAACGCAGTTAGCATTGTTTTTTCAACGTCATCTTTTGACAGTACGTCCCTTAAGTTTTTGTCTTCGTCATACACGAGCTTGTGCTTCCCAGGAAGGTGGACTGTAAGCTTCATGTGATAAGCCCTTGAGATCATATTTCAGAAAGAGGAAGAGAGGAGCTGAGTTAACAAAAGATACGGGTAACTTTGGAGAAGTTGAGTCAGCTGAAGATGACGTGGCATTGGCTTTAGAAGATTGAAGAAAGAAGATCATTATTATAAATAGGAAAAGTATTATATTGTATTGGTTATCCGATTTGTATAGGAACCGAGGCTCGTAGAGAAATATCTCTTTGAGAGGCAGTTACGAGAGCTTATTCTCGTTTCTGAGGATCATCTTCATCTCTTTGGTGAATTTGATACGGAATCTCTTTGTTAATCATACAGGTACAATTGTTTGCTTAACAAATTGGTGCGGTGAGCGAATCGGATCTACGCGACCGTGTTACGATTCAACACGGTGATGGCTTCGTCGATCGCGTCGATCAATACGGATTTGGAGGAGATGCATAACAACATCGGAGAATTGAAGAAACAAGTCGAGGTGATTCACGGAGGTTGGGAACGCCTTACGCAATCGAATACGGAGCTTTCGTCTCAGATGGCGACGATCGTACAGTCGTTATCAGGAATGGAGGATTGGCAACGAGCGGATAAAGCGGCAGGTAAAGCCGTAGCGGGGACGTCGAGTCATCAAGATCAGGTACATCCTTCGATTCCAGTTCCTATCGTGGGAGAACATCCGTTAGGTTATCGGGGAATCGCAAATAATCTTGAATCGAGGAGTGAGTTGTTAAAGAAAGTGGATTTGCCTAACTTTGTGGGAGCAAATCCAAACGTATGGATCAACAGAGCTGAAAGGTTCTTTCGTTTGGGGAACTTTACAGAACGAGAGTGATTTGATTTGTTATCTGTGCGTTTTGAGGGGACTGTACTGAACTGGTTTAACATTGAGCTGGAGGAAGATCCGTTTGTCAGTTGGGAGGATTTTAAGGAGAGATTGGTTCTGCGGTTTACTCAGCGAATGGAGGATGAACCAGGGAAGAGACTGTTCTCCATTACACAGAGGGGTTCTATCACAGACTACATCAATGAATTTGAAGAGTTGCGTTCAATGGTTACAGGAGTGGATGAAAAAAATTTGGTTCATGTGTTCTTCAATGGTCTGAAACCAGAGATGAAGGAAGTGATTAAGATGAAAGAACCGAAAGGGTTACGTCAACACATGGCTGCAGTGAGCATGATGGAGGATAGTGCTTTTTGTAAATCAGTAGCAAGAGTATCTAACACGGTTACGACTTCTCGTGCTACTGGCTTTATTCCCTTACGATCTTCTTCACACTTCAATAGTAATAAATAAGATGCTGGTAGTGGTAACACAACAGCACCGGTGAGTACCAAAGATCAACAAGGGGTTAAACAACAAAGACCGGGAGGCCACGCAGGGCCTAGACGTTTGTCGCCAGCAGAGGTAGCAGAGAAAAGAAGATTGGGATTGTGTTATCAGTGTGATGAGAAGTGGTCCAAGACTCACGAGTGCAAATTTTTGGGACTGCAAGTGTTAACAGTTCTCGAGGGGTGTGAAGTGGAGATTCGTAATGAAGAGTGGATTGATACATTTGAGGATGAAAATGGAGTGGTTACAGAGTTAATGGTGATATCTTTATCTTCGTTTTTTGGCATGTCTTCACCAACAACTACGAAGGTTTGGGGGAGTATTGGGAAGCTTGACATTGTGGTTATGCTGGACAGTGGAGCCACTCATAATTTCTTGTCTCCTCGAGTGGTCCAGAAGATGAATATTCCATTGGTTCAAGACCGAAGATTGGAGATATTGTTGGGCACATGCATCATGGTTAATGGGGCAGGTTTCTGTGAAGGAGTGTCATTCAAGTTACCAATATTAGAGGACAGAGCCGATTTCATCATGTTGGAATTGGGACAAGTAGATATGATATTGGGTGTACAGTGGTTGAGAACCTTGGGCAAGTGTGAAGTAAATTGGGAGACTCATGAGATGTCTTTCACGTTTAAAGGAAACAAAGTGTTGTTACGAGGGGATTCATCTCTTCAGAATGGGAACGTTTCTAAGAAGGAGTTGCAGTGTAGTAAGTCTCACTTAAATGGAATCGACGCTGAGTTCTTCCAGGTCAATACCACCGAGACGCAACAAGAGACTCCACTTCCGATAGAGCACTTACTGGAGCGGTATTTGAAAGTTTTTGTTGAACCGAACCAGCTTCCGCCTCTACGTAATAGAGAGCACGCTATCAATTTAATAGCAGGAGCTGGACCCATAAGTGTTCGTCCTTATAGATATCCTCACTCATATAAGGAAGAAATGGAAAGATGGTTTCTCAAATGTTGCAATCGGGCATCATCCGACCTAGTCACAGTCCTTATTCTAGCCCAGTGTTGTTGGTTAAGAAAAAGGATGGTACTTGGCGATTTTGCATTGACTACAGAGCATTGAATAAAGTCACCATAGCGGATAAGTTCCCTATTCCAATGATAGATCAGCTATTGGATGAACTGTTTGGAGCAAAGATCTTCTCAAAGCTGGATTTGCGTTCTGGATATCATCAAATTCGAATGCAGGAACAAGATATTCACAAGACTGCTTTCAGAACGGCTGATGGTCATTATGAATTTGTGGTTATGCCGTTTGGCCTGACAAACGCTCCAGCAACTTTCCAAGCACTCATGAATGAGTTGTTTAGGCCGTATCTACGCAAGTTCATTTTGGTGTTCTTTGATGATATACTGGTATACAGCAACTCAGTTCAGGAACACATTCTTCATCTTCAGATCGTTTTGGATATTTTTGTGAAGCATCAGTTGTTCGCCAACAGAAAGAAATGTCTTTTTGGCCAACAGCAGGTGGATTATCTGGGACATCTGATTAGTGCTGAGGGTGTGGCTACTGATCCTTCAAAAACAATAGCCATGACAAAGTGGCCTTCCCCTAAATCTGTGAAAGACTTGAGAGGTTTTCTTGGTTTAACAGGTTACTACAGAAACTACGTGAAGAGTTATGGTACTATTGCTCGACCGTTGACAAATTTGCTTAAGAAAGATGCTTTTGAGTGGTCAGATAAGGCACAGGAAGCTTTTCAAAATTTGAAGGAAGCAATGGTGAAAGCTCCAGTGTTGGCTCTTCCTGATTTCTCAGCTACTTTTGTTCTGGAATCAGATGCTTCAGGCTACGGTATTGGAGCGGTATTGATGCAGAATAAAAGGCCGATAGCTTACTTCAGTGCAGGGTTATCAGACAGGGATCAGATCAGGCCAATTTATGAGCGTGAGCTAATGGCGATCGTGTTGGCAATTCAAAAATGGCGGCATTATCTTCTAGGGCGACGGTTTGTGGTGCATACAGATCAGAAAAGTCTGAAATTTTTACTAGAGCAACGAGAAGTGTCCCTAGATTATCAGAGGTGGTTGACAAAGCTCCTTGGCTATGATTTTGAAATTATCTACAAACCAGGGGTGGAGAACAAAGCGGCAGACGGGCTATCAAGGATAAATCCGCCAGTGGGGTTGGCTTCATTCTCTATTCCATCGAGTATTAGTCTTCATGACTTATTGGCTGAGATACAACGTGATCCGCAAATTCAGGACCTTTTGTCAGTGGTTCAGAAGGGTGGTAATCAGTCGGAGAGTTATTCGATTAAGAGTGGCAAGTTGTTTTTCAAAAACAGACTGGTCATATCAAGAACTTCTGCGTTTCTTCCATTGATTTTTCGAGAGTTTCACGACAGCTTGATGGGTGGGCATTCAGGTGTATTAAAGACTTTTAAACGGATTCAGGAGGTTTTTTATTGGCCGCATATGATGAAAGATGTGCAAGCATATGTAGCTGCTTGTGATGTGTGTCAGCGCCACAAATATTCCACCCTTTCTCCAGCAGGCTTACTTCAGCCATTGTCAATACCTACACAAATTTGGGAGGCGGTGTCTATGGATTTCATTGAAGGTCTTCCTCTCTCTCAAGGTATCAATGTGATATTGGTGGTGGTGGATAGGTTGAGCAAGTATGCTCATTTCTTTGGGTTGAAGCATCCATTCACGGCTGTCGATGTGGCTAATCTGTTTCTTCGGGAAGTGGTTAAACTACATGGATACCCTGTGTCTATTGTTTCGGATAGAGATCGCATTTTCCTGAGCTCTTTTTGGAAGTCCTTATTTCGCTTTGGAGGTACTACATTGAAATATACCACAGCATTCCACCCTTAGACAGACGGTCAAACAGAAGTATTGAATCGTTGTCTAGAAACTTATCTCAGGTGCTTTGCATCTTCTCATCCGAAATCATGGGCTCGTTTTTTGTCATGGGCGGAGTTGTGGTATAACACGAATTTTCACACCGCGTTGGGGACTACTCCTTTTCGTGTGGTCTATGGAAGAGATCCTCCGAATCTACTCAAGTTTGAGGATGGTTCAACGGGAAACTTCGAGTTGGAAGTGATGTTGCGAGAACGTGATAAGATGTTAACGCATATTAAGAATCATTTGGTACTAGCTCAAGACCGTATGAAAACAAATGCTGACAAACATCATCGTGAGTTGGTATTTGAGATTGGGGATATGGTGTTCCTGAAGTTACGACCGTATAGGCAGCAATCTGTGGTGAAGAGGTTGTATCAGAAGCTGGCTGCTAAGTACTTTGGGCCTTTTGAGATCTTGGCTCGTGTGGGTGTTGTGGCGTATAGGTTGAAGTTACCACAAGGCTCAAAAATTCACGATGTTTTTCATGTTTCACAGCTCAAACCGGTCATTGGGAAGGACCACGTAGTGTCGGAGTTACCACATTCATTGTCTATCAATAATGAGATCGTGATTGAGCCGGACATTGTCATTGATACACGTTATGACGCGGAAGGTCATTTGGAGGCTTTGATTTCGTGGACGGGCTTACCGGATCATGAGAACTCATGGGAACGTGCGTCTACGTTGATTCAGCAGTTTCCTCACTTGAAGCTTGAGGACAAGCTTCGTTTCGACGCGGGGGGTATTGATAAGCCCTTGAGATCAAATTTCAGAAAGAGGAAGAGAGGAGCTGAGTTAACAAAAGATACGGGTAACTTTGGAGAAGTTGAGTTAGCTGAAGATGACGTGGCATTGGCTTTAGAAGATTGAAGAAAGAAGATCATTATTATAAATAGGAAAAGTATTATATTGTATTGGTTATCCGATTTGTATAGGAACCGAGGCTCATAGAGAAATATCTCTTTGAGAGGCAGTTACGAGAGCTTATTCTCGTTTCTGAGGATCATCTTCATCTCTTTGGTGAATTTGATACGGAATCTCTTTGTTAATCATACAGGTACTATTGTTTGCTTAACATCATGACTGAAGGTTGGTTGTGATGAATGTGGAACGAAAAAAGTCTCCATGATGCTTCACATGCGGAGATATACCTACAATCTTGAAACCTCTCGATCTCATCAACCTCGATCTTTTGCTTTTTCTTTTCACCATCTTCAACCGATTCTTCTCCAGCCTTTTTAAGCAGAACAGTGGATCTGTCAACCCCTTTCGTGATGTACTTAAACAGATACTTTATTGCATTTGTCTTGCAGCACCATTCAATGTTTATGTGCGCTTGGTATTTCTTGAGAAGGCTGAGGTTATGAGCCACAACATACTGATTACCAATAGTGGTATCACCTTTCAGAACAGAGCTTCGTTCATCAGCTCGCCTTTTATAAACCACAAAGCCTGATTTGTCAATCCTCGTATTATCTGAGTAAGACTTTGGGTAGTTCTTGGTGCATTCTCCCTTTTCCATACAGGGGGATTTTGGTCTGTCCCGACCGCAAGGTCCGTGCATCATGTGCCGCTCTACCAAGTCAAACCCTTCCCTGTCTGTCTCTTTGTCTGGTAGCTCCGCTGAGATGTATTGGTCTATTACAGCAGCACTTGGTTCTCCTTTAAATCCTTCGAACCATAACAGTATGTGGGCATGTGGGAGACCACGTTTCTGAAACTCAATGGTATATACAGCTGCATTTATTTTAAAAAATATAACTATCAGTTCACTAATCTGTTAGCTCGCTAAGATGCTGTTTAAATTAATATGCACTGTGAGAACTAATATAATATTGTACCTGCAGCTGGCTTAGGAAAGAACACGCCCTTTTTGAAATCAGACATCATTTCATCGAGGTTGAGCTTAAAAATTCGGCATTCAAGGTCCGGTCTGTTGTTAGCTGTGTCACCACCGTAAACATCAAGGTGTTGTCTGAGTTCAACCCAGTTTGGGTTGGCGGTGAATGTTATGAATAAGTGAGGATTACCATGCCAACGACAGATGCCCATGGCATCTTAGTATTTTTCAGACATGTACCTTGGTCCAGCTGTGAATGATGAAGGCAGGATAATTCTTTTTCCTAATTCCTTAGCATCAGTATCACCGCTGTTCACGGCGTCACATATGTTTGTATATAATTCAGCTCTGAGCTTTTTCTGAATTAATCTGATAAACCGCAACCTCTATTGCTCTGTTGCAATGTAGGAATCGACAATATACTGATGAAGCAACCGACCTGACTTGATGATAGTCATACCCTCTGATGGTCTTGTCTGAAGCTGATAAGCATAAAATTCTCTCATTGTCATACATTCTCTTCTAATTCTGGAGTTTTCTGTAACATGATATGGGATCCTTTCATGATAACCATATTCGCCATAAGGAAAAAGCAAAGGATACTGAAAGCTCATGTAAAGAGGATGCAAATCACTGATCCTCTGCAACTTCTTCGATTTAAACTCCACGACAATATCCTTGCCAGCTGAATTTGCAGATAAATCACCAACTATAAGACCACCAATTTCGTCAGAACTTGGTAGATCATATTGTCTACCCATCTGGCGGTTGCTTACAAAATTGATGGTGAAGTCGTCTGATTTGTTGGTCTCTATTCGATCGCGAGCATGCCTGAATGTTTGAGCCAAGTGGTTATGTCTGTCTAGCATCTCTATCAACTGAGCAAGCAAGTTGTCGTCAACTGCCACTTCAGACGTCCCTTTGCTAAAAGCTTTCTTCCAGTTCTTCAATTCGTTGAGTTTGTCACCGATATACAACTATAAATACTGAGGTGTTTTGCCATCTTCAGGAAGGAGGGAGCCAATTTGATGCAGAACTTGACCATATACTCTGAATGCAAAAGGACCTGAAGTTCCAGTGACAGAATGATCAACATGACCTCCCATAGAAGTGATTGCCAACATTCCATTGAAGACGCGTATTTGCAAGCGGAAACTTGGTTTCTCTAAGAGTTCCTTCAGGGGCGACGGTGGTTCCTGACGTGGTGGAAGCTTTACACGGCCTTGCTGACAGCATATGCTAAATCTTCAGGTTGAATTTCGGGTCTCTTTCACTACTGCTTCAGCTCTCACACGTAAGCGTGACAATCTGGACAAGTAACCAAATCCCAGATGCTAACAGGAGGCCGCCTTGAATGCCCTGCAATGGGTTTAAAACATTGATGAATAACTAATTCAAGAGATTTTGTTAATGTTTAGATTGATAGTATCAGTTTTAGTACCACGACGACGGGTTCCACTCGTTGAAGCAACGTCTGCAATCAACACAAAATTTTTAGTTCCGGTAACGGGTGCAAGGTCTTATGATATAAATGATTATTTATTTGATAATAGTCAATGAAATTCAAACTGACTAAAATGCATGATTGTTTAGTCAAAAATAAGAACAATATTCCAGCATGGCCATATCTATAATATCAGTATAAATGGACGTTTGATAGAATTACTAACCTTTGTTTCTTTCCAATTGTAACTTGCAAACTTTTTTTCTCACATGTAAAACTCGAGCCTTCTTAGCGTCGTCTGCGTTATAAAGTATTAGTTAAGATAACTATAACTTCCGTTGTAAAGAATCTGTTCTATACCGGAAATGTAAAGATTCTATCTAACCCTTTTTTCTGCAACTTTCAGGAGTAATAGCTTCCGGAGCAAAGTTGGTTGTTAGACACGGTTGCATCTGCTTCATACTGTACGCCGCTGCTGCTGCTGGGCGTCTCTCTGTTCACAGACCAATTCTATCTTATATATTTTTCCAAAAGATAATGCACCAAGCTGATTAATGTATTTCCTATAACCTGATACTGTTTGACGGTGTATCATAGGAGTAACTTGTTCATATAAGATTGGCTCTGTTACATAAATGGGGCCAGCTACATGGGTGGGGTTAGAGGTTGAGACATTGTCCGGTCTGTCACGACGTTTAGCTGCTCGGATTAGTTGTCTTCTTTTCCGAGCCTGTCTCGAAGCACATCTTGTTGACATAACTGATGGATAACGTTTATATCAGTGAAACAATTAACACAAAATCAATAAAATAATATGTTGAGAATGAAAATGTGTTAACCATTGCTATCTGCTTCAACTGAAGGGCCTGGAAGTAAGGTTGCCTCTATGAGAGGAAGATATTGGCTGCTAAGCCATGGCTGACGTAATTTACACGCTAGGAAGAGCACAGAAAAAAATAAAATAAAAATAAGAGGAAATGCCAGCAAACAGAAGAAGTGAAGTTTGCGAATAACAGACTTGGTTTTCTTCTATAACCACTCTTCTTGACGGTTGATGACGTTGAGCTCGATGCTTCAGACTGAGGCTGATTATCTGAGACACCTCCTTTGCTGTCTTTGCATCTAGCTTTAGCGGTTGGTTTAACCATGCTTCAGAGTTTGTAATTTTAGAGTAGTCTTGGAATATGTAATTGTGTTAGGTATATTAGATATTGATCCAGTAAAGTGTAACAGCTGAGTAATGTGTATTTAATTGACTTTAACGTTAAATGTAAAAGAATGATGGTGGGTAGCTGTAAGAACTATCGTTAACCGGTACTGTCTTCTATAAACCTCTAAACTCTGCATGGTAAAGAGGCTAATCTAACTTTTTTTTTATTTAAGGTAAATCACAAATAGCTGATACTCTATTTTAACGTTAGTGCCAATTAATGTATGTTCGATCTTAATTAACTTCAGTGCCAAGCAATATCTGCTCCATATTAGAGCAGTATATGTTTAGTGTCCAGCGCATATAATAATTAGGTTTCTATTCATTGTTTTTTCTATCAGCACAGAGATACATGGGGAAAACTTTAACACATAATTAGTTGGTTTAGAATTTACAGTGTATTAGTTGATTTATAATTTACACGGAAAGCCCAATTTACATGATTTTATGATTGATCCAACATTGCCACAAATATTAGACTTCATCTTCACCTAATTTACATGATCTTATAAATTTAAAAATTATAATTTTTTTTTTGTAACTTGGAAGTACAATGTTTAGCATAAAGGATAATAAATAATTTGAGCATATCAAAGCACCAAAACGGAAGACTGTATAATCTTGAAAGAAAAAGATCAAATTGCATTCAGAGTTAAAACATCCACCAGACAGAGAGTTCAAATCTATAATAATAGGAAAAAGAGACTAAAGAGTTTAAATTAAAAAGAGGAACAAAAGATAAAGCATTTTTTTATAGGTAAGCGGTGGGAAATGATGCAATCCAGGTTGATCTACTCCTTGCGTGCCTTCTTCTTCACGTTCCCATCGTTGACAAGCTTCTGTTTGTTTGCAGCCTGAGAACCGTGATATGGGACATTTGATGCCGATGCATTGTTGCTGACAACGGTACTCTCATCAATTTTTGGTGCCACACCAACGGCACCATCTCCATTGTCATCGGGCCCATGATCACCCCCCTGAAACCATTGTAATGGTGTCAATATAGTGCTGTAAAATTTGTAAAATCTAACTTAAACAAAAAATACTAACATCGTTAACAAACGCTGGCAATGGCGCTCTCTCGTGTTCACTTATTATACGGGAGACAGTGAAGCTCTGGTGCTTGGAGGCGAAGTTGAACTCACCCAACTTAAGCTGGAAAGTGAAAGTTTTTCCAACTACTTCATTCAAGAACGGAGGGAAGTCGCTGTCGACCCTAGCATTCACACCCGCACCCTGCAAATGGAGGCTTAGGATTCCGGAAATGGATCAAAGACACAGAAGCATAAGCTACTGTTACATGTTCTGAGTGCTTACCAAAATATGTGCAGCCTCAGATGCTTGGATGTTGGTTAGCTTAGCAATCTCTGTATCAAATGCTACAAATACAACCGCATCCGTATGGTCCGCCACCGAGAACGCCACCCGATACCTTTAAACAGAAATGAGATAGTGTGATAAATTAACGCACATGCAAGGAGACAACTTCTCTGAAACAGTTGAATAAGATCAGTCAAGAAGCTCAACCTTAATACACCCGTAGCGTTTTCCCTATCACATGAGAGACAAGTGAAAGATGTTTCATCCCGCTGAAGCTTCTTTGCGCATTTGGAGCATCCAATATAGCACCATCCCTTCTCCGACTGAAGACTGGTCACCTCGGCCTTGCACAAAAACTCAATATTCTGAGACCAATAAGAATGTTCGTAAAATTAGAAGGAAACACAAGGAATAAAAGATTTTGCTTGGAATAATTTAACATGTGGGTCAGCGGCAAGGACATATTGGTTCAGTTCAGCAACGGTCAAGGGCTCGATTTTCTGAGCAGAGACCACTTTTGATTTAGAAGAGCTCGCATTGGCTCCATCACCAACCAGCCTAGCGTGCAAACAACACGCAAGAGAAATCAGTTGAAAACGATGATAAACCAATGAGGTGAACTATATCAATCTCAGCATAAAACACTTACCTTTCATAATGCTCTTTTCCAGCTGATGTTTCACAGTCAAAATAAAAGTGGGTACCAGATGTAGCGTTGAGAAAAAGCTTCCCTGAAAGTGAAAAGTGCGTAAGTGGACCGTGCTAATGAAGGGTTCCTAGGTGAAAACACGTATCTTACCTCCAACAACTTTGGGATTGATGCTTGTAAGGAGTATAACCTTTGGTTCAGAGATGTGCTCGTCAAACTTAGTTTGGAAAGTTACAGCACGATCATCAAACATACTGACACAAACATTGACATCCCTGATGCAATTTGATGTCGTGTTAGCTACAAAGACGATGACAATTACTGGATAAACAAATATACAGCTTACCCTTCCAAACGCAGAGTCACCATTACACGCTGAGGACCGCGTAGACCGTCGGTGATCGTGCTCCTGACGGAACTTACTTCACCAACGATATCTTTTTTAAAAAAAAAACGTTAATAGAGGTGAAAAAATGCAATTGGATAAGTTTATTAGTACAGAAGAGATAGACCTGGGAGCTCTCTGTTAGTGTTTGCCAATGTCAGAAGCTGTTCATGGCTGAAAAACCTGAATAACTCAGTCGGAATGTCCTTGTCCGAGTAAGTTTTTGTTTCAAAAAATGTTCCATCATTGAAGCGTATGGACACCGGAGAGTCAGAGAGTCGGAATTTTGGGTTAGCCCGTGCGACGTCGAAACCACTGAGAGATTAAACAGAGCCTTCACTGAGCCGCCTCCGGAAAGTGTCAACGCGGCTTGAGTTGATGCTCCCGTGTATCAGCGTAGACTGCAACGAGTCAAGAATAAACCAAACAATTAAACACCTAGGTTTAACTGACAGAAATAAGAAACAGAACACTATCGGATTTACCTGTTCATCGAGGAGAAGCATGTCAAGGCTCATAAGCTCTCCATCTTTCCTGACGTTGCGAGCTTCCCAGAACCTCAGAAGACGCACTTCAGCGGTGCTTGAGCAACGGCCTGCTCTCAAGTTAGCGAGAAGAACATAGGAAGACATATCAGAAGGCGTGCGTCGGATTGCTTAAGCTATAAATCTCAAAGTTGTACATCCTCATCGCTCCAAGACACACTTATTTATAGCGCCACCTTCGATCTGTTACAAACGCGGGTCGACAATGAGAGTAAATGAGATGGAGTGGGAAGAGAGGTGGGGTAAAGATTGATGACCGAATTAAAGATCGATTTCAATGAGAACGAATACGTTACATAGAGGAGAGAAAGCAGAGACGATGGAAAGAGGAAGAGACGATGGAAAGAGGAAGGCGAAGATCGCAATCTCGAGTAGACCTCGAACCCTAATCGCAATATCATTAAAGCCCATGATTTGAGGCCCAATAAAACCACAGTTTCACGCGGAAAAAAAAATGAAGCCCTCACCTGCTCGACACGTGGCGGCAAAAGGAGCATGGTGTGCTTAGGTGGAGGCCTAAGGAGCCTTTCTAGGCTACTTTATTAATATAGATATATATGCAAGTCCAAGTGTGAAGATTTGCGGGGTGCAGAGACGTCTGTACTGGCTGCCTATGTTTGAGGAGTTTTGCGGGGTGCAGAGACGTTTGCACTGGCTGCCATGTTTGGGGAGATTTGCGGGGGTACAAAGACGTTTGTACTTACGACGCCTTAGAGATTTGCGGGGTGCAGTGTGGACTACTGTGCTAGCGACGCCTGTAGAGTTATATATGTATATCCTTATGAGGAGAATGCGGGGTGCAGAGAATAGCTATGTACTATCATCGCATTGTTTGTCGTTGTATGGTGCAATAGGCATATGATTGTTCTGTGTGGTGTAATAGACACCGTGATTGCCTCATGCTAGAGCTAGGCCTACATAGTTGTAATGCTATGAACTGAGTCAGTGGTTTACGGTTTAGCATCCCATACTTCACTGGGCGATTCCCCCGTCGCTCACCTCTCCTTCTTTCCCCCTTTCAGGTGAGACCGACGAGCAGGAGTGATTTTCGGACCGGTGCTATTTGGCTTTTGGGCTTCTATCGTTTTATCGCTTTTATCGTTATCGGGCCTCTAGGCCTTTGAGTTTTTATCGTTTATATTATTTCCTATTTCAGACTTCCGGATTTATGTCGTCTTTATATTTCAGAATTATGTTGTCTTTATATATTTCGGACTTATGTTGTTATCAGTACTTTCATTTTGACTTATGGTATCATATTGACTTTTATATTATGATATGGAGATTATTATTATTATTCTTTCGGGTTTATTTAATTTTCGTTTTTATTTATTTATTATATCCCGAGAAAACCGGGTGTGACAGCGGATGAAGATAAAGTTGTGTTTGTTGCATTTTGATACAGCTATGACTAAGCTTACAGGTGTCAGGACTGCTGAATTAGTGAATCCTATGGTTTGTGCCATACAAATAATCTATCTTTGGTTAATCATTTTATAAAAATACATATGTATATTAATTAACAGTTCCATGTTATTTGATTGGAATTTACTAATACGTGTTTTGACTACATTCAGGGACATGTTGAACCAGACCCAAGAAGCTGTCAACTCCCTCAATTCCTCCAGGACAATGTTGGGAATACATACATATTCCATCTCAAGCTCAGTGAATTCAGTTTCTCGGCAAACTATAAGTCCTTCACCGTTGCACGGATCTTTGACTCTAATGAGTGAATCCCATGACCTTCTTTTGCACCACATGTAAGTCAACAAAAAATTATCTCTCCCTAAGTCTCCTTATACAGCAAACGACTTATAAGTCCTTCTGTTTCTCGATAGGGTGGGGGCAACAACCCTGATGGTGATATGCATGGAGAAAATTGTGCTTCTTGCAAGTTCCATTTTGGTGACTCCCCAACGGGCCGTAAGCCCCAAAAAGATGGAGATGAGCCAAAAGACCAGTCTGATGCCTGAGGAAACAAATACCAGACACCGAGAATGTTGGTAACGTGGCCCATGTGTCACCAGAAGGGAATCCATCCAAGAAGGCTCGAAATGCATAGATTCCTACATCGAGCACTAATGATGAACTAAACTTATGTTTTCACCAAGGCTTTTGCTTATTTTACTCACTTTAGGTTTTCAAATAAGGGTTAGGACATTTAGTCCACTATCTAATTTCATATTTTCTCGCTTTTTGGTTGTCACTTGGTGAACGTTTGAAGTTTTTAATATGATATTTACATATTTTATAATGCACCACTCTCATTGAAGGCCACACTCAATACGAAAATAAAACTTACAATCCATTTGTGCGACACATATTTGTTTTATTAAGTATTTTATTCATTTTCATGAACTCTCTCAAGCGAAAATGGGTAAGTAAGACAGAACAATCAATAACTTCCAAAGTTTCGGCAAATATTTAAACTTTAGCTTAGATCACATGTTTTGGTGGCTTAGTTCTATATGCTTACTTCACTATGACTAGAAGTTTGTTTACATGATATATGTAAATGGTTATGAGTGGTAGTCTACAGTCCATGCTCATAACATGCGTTACAAGTAAGGTGGATTGAATAACAAGCTCCATTGCTTTCAGGCTGTACGACTATGATGTGACTCTACATCCCACTCTCAGTTTAAAATAAAATTCAAATAATAAAGTGATAAACTTTTAAGTTCCTCATCTTCCTCTTACTACTTAACTTAAACCTCTCATCCCAATCAAATAAACTGATAATCCTTTTTCTTGGCTTACATATGAGCTACACATAACGACGCCTGGACTCCGTCACGTACATTGTTTAATCAACCCTCCAATCGTTGTCCGAAACCGCCCCTGATTATACGCCGTTTAATTAATAATCCATTATCAAAGCTCTCATTCGTAATAAGTATAGGCAAATTTAGACTTTAATGTGTACAATTAAAATGTTTCAGAGCTTTGTACAATAACTGCTCTTGAAAACAAAAAGCCACATGATTGTTTAGACCACAGCAGAAGGTCTTACTATATGCAAATGTCTTTCTGAGTTTTCAGCAAAACACATCTTACACGTCAAAAATCCGCAACACAATTACATATAACACAATTATAAGACGAAATGAATATTGATCACAAAACCCAATTAAAAAACTATATCAACATATACTTTTCCATACATCTAAACAGCCCACCTCAAAGCACATAAATTAGAACAAAACCCGATCACTGGATCACTTACAACAAATGAAACTCCCACGGTGCATTACCCATATCATCTACAAAATTGTCATAATACATAAATCAAAGAAACACACACCATTTAAATAATAAACCCATGCGCGGAGCGCGGACAACCTCCTAATTATATTATAACAGAGAAAGAAAGAACTCATGTGTCTTTTAATTAGCAATATACGAATGATTAATATTTCTAAATAAAAATAAAAATTTAGTATGTGTTTAAATTTAGATAAATGTACGCAGTTTGTCCATTTTAAATAATATTTTTATCACCTTTTTATTTTTTATTTTTATTTATAATTTATTCATTTTTTCCGTATAAATAAACTTAGGCCAATTTGACCGGAAATACAAGAAAGAGAAGTTTATTAGGATTTCATGCAAACCAAAAGATAATTAGGTAGTTAGAGAGAGATGCATAGGCGAAATTACTCACATGTCCCGTTGCATTGGCAATATACAAGTTGTGTATATAGGCTGCAGTGCTATCGTAGGCATATCCAACTTAGATACACCTGTCAGGTGTGGTCAGACGAAAATGACATTTTGTCTCACATTATTCCCGCATAACCTATTCGAACAGACCAAATTCCTGAGTGTTTGAGATACAATGCAGCAACCCTAATAATTAAATTGTTACTAATTTATGCACTTATCCCTTAAAATTTGCCTTATTAGAAGAAAAAGTCGAAAGTTTGAATATGGATATTTGGTCAAAATTTGAACGAAATCAAACACAAAGGAACTTTGCAAAGCAATTTAAGCATTATAAAATCTAGAAATAGCGTAGGAACATTAATTCAAGTATATATATTATGAAGGTTCGATGAAGAACATAGTAAACAATAACATACATTGGAAACAGAATATGATACAACGGTTAGGGAGAATCGAACATGACTATAGAAATACATAAAAACTGATAACGAAAGTATAAATTGAAGTCTATCCTTTTAGCATGTAGGCAATAACAGTGGTAGCTACGACGAACCCACCCCAAGAATAAACGACAAATTGAAGGAACTTCTGATCGAAATGAATGGTTTGTGCTTTGACGATATCTTCAATTGACTTCAAAATATCAACGTTGGGAGCTGTTGAGCGAGTGAGATGAACCTTGGCTACCTGAGCATTGGCTCTGCACAAGGCTTCTCGCAAAGCTTTGATTTCTTCTGTTTGGCGACGAATCTTCTCGCGAGCTTCCAACAGACTTTTCTTCGGCCAAAGACAGGGCATGTCCTTGTCTAACCACTCGAAGAATCCATGTTCCTCGCATTCGAAAAAGCGACGCCCAGGATTTGCATCGGTCCATGAGATACTTATGCTTGTCGGCTGAGAACAGTGGCAAAGAGGAGCACTGTTAGTTGCGTTCAACCCAATCGAAGCTGATGAAGAACTCTGAGAAGACGCCATTGAACCCGAAATGTATCAATGTAATCGAAACAGGGAAGTTTATACTAATGTTTAGTTTGTAGCATTGCATTAAAAAATAAAAATTTAACACGTGTTTCAACAAAGTCCACAAAGTTAGAGGAAAAAGAGATAAATAAGTGGATATAATAGGAAGAACGTTACAATCGAAATCGATTTATACCCAAACGGTTTACCTCAATTGATTGAACAATTTAAATCATAGCGGATGTAGGGGTGTATACCACTTTACTGAATCAAACCAGGCCCCGAACCATCAACAAGTCGGGCAGAAACCATCAGTAAGATTATCGGACTCCAGTAATGCACCACCAACTTCACTTCGTAGACTCCGCCAGAAAAAAAATTGAAGATGATTATTGAATAGTGCTACGCTAATAAGCAGGGGAACAATTTTTTTTTGCAGGCGTAGAGAAATGTAATTGCGTGATGTAGACTCTTACAAGATTACTGTAGCATAGACGAGTCAGATTTCCAGAATCTACGTTATAGGAGTACTTGTGGGATATATAGAAAGTGAAACAGTAGGTAACCAATAACCTAAATAACTTTTATATCGTGTATATCAAATGCAATTGCCCATAAACTTATTAGTACGATTTATTACGTAATATATAAGCAAATATAACCAAAACATAACACAAAAGAAACAGAAAAAGGCCAAGAAATATACTTCTTTAGTCATCTATTCAACATAATTAGTTATGTAAAAATACATAAAGTAACCATAATAATCTATTATAACATAAATATTAAAAAAAACAATTGTTAATAATAGAAATTATTAACATTGTCCAAAACAACTATAATAACTTCGACATAAGGTTCCTCTAAATTAAAACTTCATTCGACATTAGGTTCCTCTAAATTAAAACTTCATTTTCCACTATTTTACAAACATTCACAAAAAAAAATACAATGGTATTCGAAAATTCAATCTCATTCGGATCGAATTCGATTTGATTTGTGTATTTTATAGTGTAATAATACTAAAAATACTATAAAATCTTCCAATTCTGAATTTAAACAATACTAAAAATTCAGCCATTTTTAATTATAAAACTGAAATTTAGTATAGATAACATAATCATACTCACACCAACTTAACATAAAGAAATTTAAACAAAATTATATTTTTTTTATAAAAACCGATCCATCAAATCGGTTTATTAGGTCGAACTTGTGTGTATTATTAGGTTGTGAATGAAGAGGGGAACTTGTGTGTATTATTAGGTCGACCAAAAGATCATGTGAATGAAGAGGGGAACTTCATTATCGTGTTGTGAATGAAGAGGGGAACTTGTATGTATTATTAGGTCGACCAACTGGTCTTTATATACATATGGTAATGACGGTCTAAGTACTGGATCGACATGAGATCGTACTTATCCTTAACTAGATAATGACTAGCAATACGTAAGATAAACACCAACTATAATGTAGATAAACACAAGAGTAGATAGGCGCCAGTATGATCCTGCGGATGGGCTTGGCCCGTCTTGCTACACGGGCTGATAAATGGGTCGATCACTAAATGGTTTATAACACTCCCCCTTGATCGACACATCCGGTCAAGGTTCATTCATGCTTTGGATGTTGCCTCATTAAAACCTCTCTTGACAAACCCAAAACCCAATGTGGTAAAAGGGAAAACAAGACAGGAAAAAGAGTACAACACATGAACTCCCCCTGATGAATGCATCACCGAAGATCCTTCAGTCGACGCATGCCTATCTTCCATATGAGCTTCTTGAACGTTGAGGTTGGTAGTGACTTGGTGAAGAGGTCGGCTGAATTCTCACTCGAACGGACTTGCAATACTTGGACCTCTCCTGCCTTCTGAAGCTCGTGTGTAAAGAAGAACTTAGGAAGAATATGTTTCGTCCTATCTCCTTTAATGTATCCATCCTTAAGCTGTGCGATGCATGCTGTGTTATCCTCGTATAGGATGGTCGGTGGATCCTTTCCTTTGATCATACCACAAGTGGTACGAATATGCTGTGTCATGGATCTCATCCATACACTCTCACGGCTGGCTTCATGCATGGCTAATATTTCTGCGTGGTTAGAGGATGTGGCTGCCATGGTCTGCTTCATGGACCGCCAGGATATAGCTGTCCCACCGTGTGTAAAAACATAACCAGTCTGAGATCTAGCATAATGTGGATCAGAGAGATAACCTGCATCAGCAAAACCAACTAAATCTTCCTTAGATTTGTCAGTAAACATAAGACCCAAGTCTTTCGTTCCTTGTAGGTAACGAAGTATATGTTTAATCCCGTTCCAGTGCCTTTGGGTCGGACAGGAGCTGAACCTAGAAAGTAAGTTCACAGCAAAGCTGATGTCTGGTCGTGTGTGGCCAGCTAAATACATCAGAGCTCCTATGGCACTGAGATAAGGCACTTCGGGACCAAGGACTTCCTCATTTTTCTTCTTCGGACCAAATGGGTCAGTGTCCGGACCAAGACTTCTCACGACCATGGGGCTAGTCAATGGGTGAGACTGGTCCATATTAAATCTTTTGAGTACTTTTTCTGTATATGCCTTTTGATGCACAAGAATTCCATCTTTCATATACTCAAGTTGCAATCCCAAACAAAACTTTGTTTTTCCAAGATCTTTCATCTCGAATTCTTTCTTGAGATATTCAACAGTTTGGGAAATTTCTCCAGAGGTTCCTAGGATATTTAAATCATCTACATATACTGCAATGATTACAAAACCCTTATTGAACTTCTTTATGAATATGCATGGGCAGATCTGGTCGTTTTTGTATCCTTCTTTCAGGAGATATTCGGACAGTCTATTGTACCACATTCGACCTGATTGCTTTAATCCATAAAGAGACTTGTTCAATCTGATACAATGTTGTTCTCGAGAACTCTCTTTGTTTTTCAATTCAATACCATCTGAGAATTTTCATGTATATCTCATTATCCAGTGGACCATATAAGTAGGCAGTTACAACATCCATTAACCGCATATCAAGACCTTCTCTTACAGCCAGACTTATTAGAAATCTTAAGGTCGTAGCATCCACCACAGGGGAATAAGTTTCCTCATAATCTATTCCTGGTCTTTGTGAGAATCCTTGTGCAACAAGTCGTGCTTTATATCTCACAACTTCTCCTTTCTCATTTCTTTTTCTCACAAAAACCCATTTGTATCCCACTGGTTTTATGTTGTGAGGTGTCCGGATGATCTGTCCAAACACTCCTCTCTTTTTCAGTGATTCTAACTCCACATTAATGGCTTCTTTCCATTTCAACCAATCTGGTCGTTGCATACATTCTAGTATAGATGTGGGTTCTAGATCCTTATTATCCATCAATTCGACTGCTACATTATAAGCAAATATATCATTCATGTCGACATGTTTTCTGTTCCATTTCCTTCCAGACATGACATAATTTATTGAGATCTCATTATTGTCAGGAACTTCATTACCTTGATTCTTAGCGTCCCAAGTATCTTTTGGTGGTACATGAGTTTCCTTTTCCATGTCTAGAGTTTCCACTTTGTCGGATTTCTTTGCACTCTTTCTTTTCCGAACTTCTTTGTCTTTGGAACCTACTGGTCTACCACGTTTCAATTGTGGTTTAGACGTAGTAGCAGCCTGATTATGTCCATCACGGACATCAAGTCTTATTGGTGCATTTGCAGCTGGTATGTATGACTTGGTTACTCTATTTGGGTCAGCAAAGGAATCTGGCAATCTGTTAGCTAGCTCTTGAAGATGTATAATCTTCCGGACTTCTAGATCACAATCTCTAGTCCGAGGATCCTGCCATGTTAAGGATGTTTGATTCCATTTTATATCCTGTACCAGCTTACCATAATCTCCCCCTAATGCTGGATACTGGGATTCATCAAAATGACAATCCGCGAACCTGGCCTTAAACAAATCACCTGTTGTTGGCTCTAGGTACTTAATAATAGAAGGGGAATCGTATCCAACATATACTCCCATCCTCCTCTGAGGTCCCATCTTTGTTCTCTGTGGTGGTGCTATAGGCACTTGGACGGCACATCCAAAAACTCTTAGATGGGATATATCTGGCTCATGACCCGTTAGTAGTTGGGATGGCGAGTATTTGTGCTCACTAGATGGCCTGATGCGAATTAGCTCAGCTGCATGTAGTACTGCATGTCCCCAAGCTGATACTGGGAGTTTGGTATTCATTAAGAGTGGCCGGGCAATCAGCTGGATCCGTTTTATAAAGGATTCAGCCAGGCCATTCTGAGTATGGACATGTGCTACAGAATGCTCCACACTTACCCCCATGGACATACAATAGTCATTAAAAGCTTGGGAAGTGAATTCACTTGCATTGTCTAGACGTATAGTCTTTAATGGAAAATCTGGAAAATGTGCTCTCAGTCTTATTATCTGAGCCAGCAATCTTGCAAGTGCTAGATTACGAGTTGATAGGAGACAAACATGTGACCATCTTGTGGATGCATCAATCAGGACCATAAAATATCTAAATGTCCCACAGGGTGGGTGTATTGGTCCACAAATATCAACTTGTATTCTTTCTAGGAAATTTGTCACTTCCTTATTCACTTTGGTACGTGATGGCTTAGTAATTAGTTTCCCTTGTGAGCATGCTTCACATGTGATATTCTTAGGGATAACTCTTTTTGTTTTCAAACTGTGACCATTTGAATTTGATATGAGTTTTCGCATCATGTTCGAACCGGGGTGTCCCAGCCGATTGTGCCAAAGAGTGAACTCTTCTTTGAATTCTTTATTCAAGACGGCATTAGCCTCAACAAGACTGGTCTGGGCATAATAAAGACCAGTCCCACACGCAGGTATAGTCTCAAAGACTTTCTTATTGCCTTGGGTGATTTTATAAATCTGTAGGAATTCTTTACTTCCTTCACCCATTGTTTCGATGTGGAAACCATTCAGTCTTATGTCTTTAAAGCTCAATAGACTTCTGTTTGAGCTAGGTGAGTACAAAGCATCTTCAATCTCAAGATGTGTACCTTTTGGCAATAAGATATTAGCGTGGCCATAGCCTTCAATTAAGCTAGCCGTGCCAGCTATAGTGGTGATGTTAGCTACCTTATGTGTGAGATGTATGAAAAATCGTTTGTCTCTCAAAATGGTGTGGCTGGTGCCACTGTCCACCACGATTGTATCCATTCCACTTTTCATTCTTCAAAAACAATAATCATAAAGTTAATGAATAAAATTTTCAGAGATGGTATCTTTAATGATCTAATTCTTAGGCATATGAGAAATTAAAAAAAAAATTATTCATTCATAAGGATAAAGTTAAATCCAAAGCCAAACACTGATAAACAATCTTAAAGAACACCAAATCCAGGGGAAAACAATAAAAAAACGATATGGAATTTTAATTCCTTATTTCAGTATGTCTGAAGTTTCAAACTCCATGTGATCAACTTTGTCTGACTCGTGCTGGTGATCCTGGACGTCTTCCAAGTCGTCATCATCATCATCATCATATCCCGGGTCTCGAACCATGTTAGCTTCCAAGGTTCTTTTTAAGCTCTCCATGTAAAGCTCACACAAATGCTTAGGAGTTCGGCAATTCTTTGCCCAATGATTACCCATACCACATCTGTGGCATCGATCAGCTTTGATCTGTGGTTTAAAAGACACACTACGGCCTCGGCCACGACCACGGCTAAAGCCGGGTGTGGTACCGCGACCACGTCCTCGCCCGTGTGCTTTAAAAGAACCACGACCTCGTCCTTGACTTCTTCCACGGTTTGGACCGGGATGGTCATTGTGTTGGACAAGGTTACTCTCTTTCTTTGGCTCTATAGCCAGCTTAGAGATGTCGGGTAATGGAGCTGTACCAGGAGGTCTCATCTCACTGTTTTTCAATAACAGTTCGTTGTTAGCTTCAGCCAACAAGAGACATTCTATCAACTCAGTATATGTGGCGAAATTCCTCTCTCTGTACTGCTGTTGCAATACCATGTTGGTTTGAGGAAACGTGGAGAGAGTTTTATTAAGCATCTCTTCCTCGGTTACTTTTTCACCACATAACCTTAACAAGGACACAATTCTGAACAGGACTGAGTTGTACTCGTCTACTGATTTGTAGTCCAAGAACCTTATGTGTTTCCAATCATATTGAGCCTTTGGAAGCAACACCGTTTTCTGGTGGTCATATCTTCGCTGTAAAGCGATCCAAAGGTCATATGGATTTTCCATGGTCATGTACTGAGTTTTCAAGTTCTCTTGGAGATGGTGGCGTATCATGTAGATAGCTCTATACTTGTCTTTGTCACTGGAATTGTTGTCTTTGGTGATTGTGTCACCAAGATCTTTTGATCGCAGCATGATCTTTGCATCAAGCGCCCATTCCAGGTAGTTGTCACCATTGCTTTTCAAAGCACTGAAATCAAGATTCGCAATCTTTGACATCTGAAAAATATTTGTAGTTTATCCCCATTAGTAAGAAAATAATCGGATCATTCACATACTCTTTCAGTCGGATACAAGCAATGCAAGTAAATAACAATTTTTTTTTCAATGATCCAAACGATTTCATGTATATGCAGGAAGGTAAAGTTAAACCTATACATCTAGGATAAAGTTAAATCCATTGCATGAAATCTGATCAGTTTTATCAATTTTCGACATGAAAGTAAACTAATCAGTATGAATGATCTATCCTAATCAGATGATTTCATGTGATATGCAGGAAGGTAAAGTTAAACCTATACAAAATCGAGATAAAATTAAATCCATGCATGAAATCAGATTAGTATACATTTTCAAAAAAAATGCAATCATTTCTTACTTTTATTTGTTTTCGATATTTATCAGATTAAATATAATGATTTGATAATGCTAGTATATCAGTAATAATCCGAAATTTATTTATTTTCAGATAAATACTAGCAATTCCTATTCCTAGTAGGATTAGGAAAAAAATAAATCGATATTTTTCTGATAAATGCTGAAAATCCTATTATTTTTTTTTAAGATAAAGATATAAGTTTTTTTTTTAAAAAAAAATAGGAAAATCGAATTAAAATATATAATATATTGTTTTCAGTCGGATTTATCAAAAAAATCGGATTTATCTTTAAAAATTTCAGATTTATCTATAAGAAAAATCGGATTTATCTTAAAAATATTTAAAAAAAATTCTTTCAAATTTGAGACAGGTTCTAGTCGATTTCAACATATCAGAGAAAGACTTTAAACATTCAAGAACAAGTTTCTAATGCAAGCAAACAATCAGATTAAGTTGATGCAGCAGTCGGATATGTAAAAAAAATTGGTGTAATTGTCAACCTAAAAGGTTCTAGCAATTAACTCACATCAGGAAGATTAAAAAAAATCAAACAAGCTTAAACAGGGTGAAACAAGACGAGATTTAAGCTTTGAAAATAGATTAGGGTTTTAGATTTTATTCTGCAAAGACATACGGCTAGATGTAGCTGTATGTATGCGGCTGAGTGTTTAAATCCTTTTTGGTTTTGTTTTGAGTTTTCTGTAGATACCTGAACCTTTTGTGATGAGTTGAACGGTCTGTGAGGAGAGAAAGCTGCTGCTGGTTGCTGACAGAGAGAAAAGGAGGCGACTGGAAAAGCTTTAGGAGTCGCCGGAAAATAGCAAGAGATCGTTTGGTTTCTGATTTATGGGTGGTGGATTTTTGGAAGGGTTTAGAGACAGTGTCGTGCTGATAACGTGTTGTGAATGTAGAGGGGAACTTGTGTGTATTATTAGGTCGACCAACTGGTCTTTATATACATATGGTAATGACGGTCTAAGTACTTGATCGACAGGAGATCGTACTTATCCTTAACTAGATAATGACTAGCAATACGTAAGATAAACACCAACTATAATGTAGATAAACACAAGAGTAGATAGACGCCAGTATGATCCTGCGGATGATCTTGCGGATGGGATTGGCCCGTCTTGTTACACGGGCTGATAAATGGGTCGATCACTAAATGGTTTATAACAATTTTTAATTATAAAACTGAAATTTAATATAGACAACATAATCATACTCACACCAACTTAACATAAAGAAATTTAAACAAAATTATATTTTTTTTTATAAAAACCGATCCATCAAATCCCACTCGTTTGGAACTGTCCTAGTTAAAAATAAATAAAAATGAAATTCATTTTATAAAGAGGATATTTTAGCTTTTAATTTTAGATACAGGAATTTAATAGATTATTTCTCCGCCTTAGCCTTGTTTGGAGATCATCCGCAACTGCATCGATGAACTCCTCCGTGTTCAGGTAAGTGTCCCTAGAGAGCCTGGACAAACATATATCAATCTTGATGGGAACATGTAACTAGATGATGACGAAGAAATCAGTGACTTACTTTGCGCCGTGAATGATGAGTGCAAGATCTTTTGTCATCTTTCCAGACTCCACTGTACCAACACAGGCAGCTTCGAGCTTCTCGGTAAACTCCAAGAGTTTTGAGTTGCCATCTAACTTAGCCCTGTTCAAAGATATGTTTGCATTCGCTTATTTACTCATCTTCCTAGTTAAACAAAAACAATATCACCCGCGTAAGGAGATTGTTTTCTCGCTACCTGTGTGCAAGTCCACGAGTCCAAGCAAAGATGGAGGCTATGCTGTTTGTGCTAGTCTCGCCACCTTTCTGGTGAACCCTGTAGTGACGGGTAACAGTTCCATGTGCTGCTTCGGCTTCAATAGTCTTCCCATCAGGGCAGACCTAATCAAATGATTAACACAACCGTTGTAAAAGACGCAACGTATAATCAACAGCTCAAAAGGAACATTGTAGCAAAGATTGTGTCATGATCAATACCAGAACAGATGTCATCAATCCAAGTGACCCGAACCCTACACACATTGCAAGAAGCAATTTAGCTAACAATAAACATAACGAGACATAAGCACTTAATGGCTTATATATATATTCATTTATCATTTTCACAAACCTTGTGCCAGGAAATCACTTTGGACATCACCATCATAGTTTTTGCATGCCCATACATAGCTTCCTTCGCTCTTAAGAGCGTAAGCCACCATATCGTCAATGAGACGGTGCTCATACCTAACAAATTCAATCATCTTCCTCGGTCAAATATAACATGCATAAGGCACAATGAGACCCCGAGGATGAAAAAACTAAATGCTGACTGACTCACCATATTCCAGCAGCCTCATACTTTGACTTCCAGCTGGCTTCATACACTTCTTGGAAGATGTCTTTGAATCTTCGTAGTAAAACGAAAAATGCAACCAACATCAAATATGGACAGAGCAAAAAAGATAGTGTGGTAAAATAACAGAAAACTAACTGTCACATACCTGCCATCGTATTTCTTAAGAATGGTGTTCTTTGTGCTAAGATAGAGTGGCCACTTTTTCTGGTAAGCAGTGTTCATCGATGCCTCAGCAAAAGCACGGATGGACTGTATATACAAGGAGAAAATATATAACAAGATCGTCAAAAGAACAAGTAGTTTTGACTGCAGTTGGAAGAGAGTGTAAGTGTTTATACCTCATCAGTGTTGTACATGGCCATAGCGACACCTCCTTCACCGGTAAATGTAAAGACTTCAGTTTCAGTTTTTCCGTCTTTACCCTCTGAAAACAAAGACATGACAGACTCTATTAGCATCAGGAAGAAACTGAAGGTTTCGAAACTATACAATGCCAGGTAGTAATATTACCAAAAGTCAAAGTCAGTTTTCCTGGTCCCTTGATAACAGCATCAGTGGCACGGTACTGATCGCCAAAAGCATGCCTTCCAATGCAGATGGGCTTTGTCCAGCCTGGGACAAGCTTGGGAACATTTTTGCAGATAATTGGTTCTCTAAATACAGTTCCTGTGACAATAAAAACCACAGTGTAAGGCAGCATAGAATGATTAATTCGTAGGCGTGTGTACTTCTCACCATTCAGAATATTCCTGATGGTCCCATTTGGACTTCTCCACATCTGCTTCAAGCCAAATTCCGTGACACGGCCTTCATCTGCACGCAAAAAAAAAAAAGAAGAAGAAGAAAGAAGATCAATACTTGGTAAAAATATTCAATTTCAAAAGATCTAACAAAACATACCTGGCGTGATGGTGGCACACTTGATGGCCACATTATACCTAAAACAAAATTTACACAAACATCATAAGTCAGACTCAGAGAAGCAGAAAAGAGAAAAAAAAAAAGTGGTTTGAGTAGTCTTTGTTTGTTCCAAGTTCAAACGCATACTTCTTGGTGGCTTCAGCACTTTCAACAGTAACTTTGTCATCAGTAGCATCACGGTGGGGAAGACCAAGGTCAAAGTACTTGATATCCAACTCCACAAAAGGGGTAATAAGCTGAAAACATACGAACATACGAATTTAAAAAAAAAAAAATCTGCAGAAAAAAACAAAATAAACCGCACGTATTAGAATAGGTAGCTCATACCTTATCCTTGATGGACTTCCAGATAACTCTGGTCATTTCATCACCTATTACACAAGACCAACGAAGCATATATGTTAGTATTTAGTAAAAAGTTATTTCAAATTAAAGACTAAGGAATTAACAGCACTCGATCACATAAAATCTGAAAATGTTATAGTCATATATTGAATCTATTTCACCGATTTGAAGCTGTAAAGTGTAGACTAAATAGTTTTACCAGTATACAACGAAACGAGCCAAAAATATTCATTGGATCATCAAACCTGAATCGACCAATCGATGAACAGAGCTCCAGTTATTATCGATCTATAACGTTCAGACAAGACCATCTAATAAAAAAATAAAGAGATCGTGAAAGTAAAACTAGTTTTCAGCTCTAAGATCAGGACGAAACAACGAAACTTCGATAAGAACTAGGCAAGCGAAAGGTAATACGTTTCATTTCCGTATCAAATAAACGAAAAGCGAGACAAAGACTGATAGAGAGAGAGAGAAGGAGATCTCACCATCCATCTCGACGATGGGATTTGCCACCTTGATCTTTTCAAACGCCATGGTTTCTCGTTTGGACTCTAAGAAAGACGGATTCGACAGAAAATAATGGACTTCCCTAACTGTCGGCGATCTATAAACGAGAGAAGTTTTCTGGCGAGAGACGCAGATGAATGGATCGAAAGAGGGTGACTTTTGTAGGTGAAGAAAGGCTTTGCAGGTAGAGGGAGTATTTTTTTTTGTTTCCCTCACAACCAAACGCTATGTGTTAAAAGCTCCAATGCTCTTAGTGAAACAAAACTTATTCTAGTAATTCACAAATCCTCTTATCTACTAGTCGCATAGTCTCCGCGCAAGCACGGAGCCAGGTTCGGAGTTTATGCGTTTGGTAGTTTTATGGACCGACATTGTCGAGTTTATTTTCTGAAATGTTTGTGTTTCTGTGTTGTCTATAATGGTGATGAATGGAATATTGTAATGCACACACCTTGATTTGGTTGATATAAGAATGACTTAGAATTCAAATGGTTCGAGTTTTTCAAAACAAAAATTAAAATTTTTTAATTGCCCAGTAGCTTTATTAACGCTTTCAACTTCATGAGATTAGGTTTATGGGTTGACATGTGTTTACGAAGGTGGTTTGTAAGTATATATTTTAAAAAAATGAAAGGGAAAAGGTATTAAAATTTTTTCATTTAAATTTAAGATTTATTCGAGCAATAGATATAATTTACACTTATTTTACCCATAATTAATAGTGGTAGGCACTTCGGTTATTTTATCGGTTCAGTTTGGTTTCGGTTCGGTTTGGCTAATTCAGTTCTAGAATTTTTCCAACTGAAGTAAACCATGATTAGTTTGATTTGGATAGGTTTTGGTTCGGTTTATATTCGGTTCGGTTTGTATTCGGATTAGTTTGTGTTTCTGTTCGGTTCAATCGGGTTTCCCTTATTGAGTTATTTTATAAGAAATCATGTCTTAAAACATAAACGCATGGTCATGAAATCATCATGCTGGTGACTATGAAAAAATAAATTATATAAAGTATTTCCAATATAAAACTGAAACAAAAACCTTTGAAAAAACACAAATAATTTACACTGCCCCTTAAAAATTAACTATATAAATTTAATCTATTATAAAACCTTAAAATCTTACAAAAAGTCTATAACAACACAATCAAACCAAAGTTAACTAAAGTAAATAGAATATTTAAAAAACCCTAATAAGTTAACAATGACTTTAGTCTTATGATTTTAATATATTATATATTGCTAGCATGTTTAATTCAAATAATAACAAAAACACATTAGTTTATGGGTTCAGTTTAATTCGTTTTGATTTGGATCGGTTTCAGTTCGGTTGGTTCGGGTTGGGAAAATCTTGTACCAAACTATTTGATAATAGACTTCAGTTTAGTTTGGATTGGTTTTGGTTCGGTTGGTTCGCTTTGACTCGGTTTAGGTTTTTTACCCATCCCTAATAATTAATTTCGAGAATGTAGATTTGTACTAAACTGGTCTTTTAAAGTATTAATTAATGTTAGTATTTTTTTTAAAATGTATTTAAGTTTTATTTTTTTTGTACTGGGCTTGGATAGTGAAGATAAGTCGTGGACCAAAAGAAGTTATGATATGCCGACAAAACTAAGTATTTGGTATAGTGTTCAGGTCAATATAAAGATTAAGTTAAAATGGGTTTATTAAGTGTTAGAAATTAAGATTCAAAACGGTTCTAAAACCGCATGAAACGATCAACGTTTGATTATCCTAGGCAATAGGTAGGAGAGAAAAATAAATCAAATCTATATTATTAAAAGAGAAGTACCCATTTGAAAATGTTCTTACTTCATTAATTAAACTCTCTTTTCTTTTGTTTGTATTTTTCAGTTGCATTTATGATATCCTAAAACGAATAAAACTGCCTAATTTATTACTTGTCTTTTCAGTTACATTAATCAAATATGCTTAAATGAATTTAAACTTCCTATTTTATTGTTTGTCTTTTTCAGTTACCTTAATGAAATATCCTTAAATAAATTTGGACATAATGTCATTTAATCAACCAAAAAAACTCATGAGTTATCCTTACGTGCATAGTTTTAATAATGGAGAATTTTAAAAACGTGCATCATTAAAATGTTACCAAAAACATGCAGCACTAATATATAACATGTATCAATAAAACTAGAATTTGACTCACACAATTGTACGGATATTATTTTCAGTTGATTAAATTTAAAAATAATTATTTATTCAAAAAATATTTAAGAATGACTATGTTTTAAAAATTATATGGTATTATTTGCTCATAACTCATTTGTCATTTGATAAACTGTTAGAAAAAATTTTTAGCATAATTTAATTCATTTGTCATTTGCTAAATTTATGGTTTTTATTTATATTTTTTATTATTTAAATATAATATTTTCATTTTATATTTGAAAGATAAATGAATTTTCTTTCAAACAATATTTTTGTAAATGTATTTTTTTTTAAAATAATCAATTAAAATTGTTATTATCATTGAATATCATTATTTTTGACATAATTTGAGTTTTCGTTTACATCAAAATTTATCATATTTTAGGATAATTTTAATTTAAAATGTAATTTTCATATTTTTCCAACAAATTCTAAAAATATTTTTTAAATATTTTGTTAAATTGTTAAAAAAAATATTGAGTTGCATTTCAAATAAAAAGGTAAAGATATTAAAAATATTCTAATTAAAATATGTAAAATTTAATATAGTTTTAAGGAAATGGTCAAAATAAAAAAAAAGTACACATAAAATAATCATGTTTTTTGTTAACCGGGCGGATCATTATTTATATGATATCGCACACGAAAGAAAAATTTCTATTTTTAAAATTATCTAATTAACTCTATACTCATTTTTTTATATTTTTATATGATATCACATTCGTAAAAAAAAAATAGTTTAAGATGCAAAAAAAATATATTTACTTAATGAATATGATATGAACGAATATTACAAATACATCATTTAATAAAATAAATAATTAAAAACTGAAAATTCATATCCGCGCTGGCGCGTGGATCAGAGTCTAGTTATAGTGTTAATTAATTAGCATTCTTATTAAATGCCGACGGTGTTAAAGGATCTAAAACGAAAACCAGAGAGGGTTATAGTACCCCTGAATCGGCCGCATATATGAAAGCTCATCTGCTATGTATGTTTTAGTTCAATTTCTAAGATTTAATGTGGGGTAATCATGTTACACCAATCAATTCAATGGTCGTGATTCTAATCGTCTGTGCATGTTCCTTCAATGGAAATTTGATGGTTTGTACGATATAAAAACAAAGACGTTTAGAAATCGAAAACAGAACGAACAATCTACGCTTTTAAAACAGCTTTTTCTCGGTTAACCATTTATAGTAGTTTTTTTAAGCGCATAAAAAAGACATTGAAGGGCTGATACGAATACATAATTCGAATCACTCACGGTGGCGCTTGCGGTTGTTATGAGGGTCTGCAATCTCTGGAGGATCTGCTGTAGCACAAACCTCGCTGCCCTTGTCTCCCAAAACAGACGGCCCCGAAGGTGATGCTTCCAATCCTACGTTAACTTCATTGTTTGGAAGAGTGTTCTCACTGTCCTCCTGAGATAAAAGAACGTGATTATCAAACAAAAATCCAAACAACAAACATATGGACAAGAAATCATGACAACCTTGTGAAGTTGAAGGGTGTGACACACGTATCTGGAACACAAATTCCTTCCCAGTTAGCTCTTCAGCAGATAGGGAGATCCTCCTCTACACCGTTTGGAACATAAAATTGGGATGATTCACCTCCCACCCTGCATATAGTATGCATGGTAACATTACAATACGTACAAACTCTGTTACTACTTCAGTATTACATTCTTACCTGTTTACAAACGCTGTTATTTAAGGGAGGCTGGTGTCGAAAAAGAATCTATGCCTGGTGTGGAGTTTAAGTACAGGTTTCCTGGACAGAACTTATTTGACGAACAACAACTGGAAGCTGAAATATGAGTTAACAATTCGGAAACATAATCATACTTAATGTTACTTCTGATGAGCCACATTTACGGCAGATAGCTTTTAGAGTACCTCTCCTGCACAAAAGTAAATTTTATTTGTTAATCTATGAAGGTACAAAATTCAAAACGTGCAAGTAGTGTAAGAAATTCATGGATAAGAAAATACATATACTGTGTAGACTACGCGGATGCATACATAAGAGGAAAGACGACACTCAAAAGCAAAAAAAAAACAATAAAGGATGGTGGTGTCTTTTACCGTTCATCCACTCGCTCAGATTCAAAATCTTCTCGTGTTTCACTTAAAGCTTCTTCACCAACCATTTTTTTTTTCTGATCTCTCAGTTTAGGATGTTGTGTAGACAACTAATTCCAGTAAACCCATGACATGAAACATACAGAGCAGAGATCTTGGTGAATGTATGGATTATCAAATCTAAACCAAAGCTTATGGGATTAAAATCACCAAAACGAAGATAATCTATGGTGGCGCTGCACAGAAACAGTTTTATTTCATATGTAGATCGAGACAGAAGGAAAGTGCGATATGAAAGCATTCAGAAGACTCACCATTTAATAGAATCTCCCTCTCTGCAATGACAACAATGAAACTCAATCAGAAGTTATAAGGTTTGCTGGAAGAGGATGCGATGCAATTTTTGAAGATGAAGGAAACCCTAGATGTTTTTTTTTGAAGACGAAGCTTACGTTATAAAGCCAAACGATGCGTAAAGATCTAAAGGTCAATCGGGCCTTTATGTTTAATTTGTTTTACGAAGCCCGTTTTAATATAAAAGCAAAACTCATGATCAAAGAAAAAAAAATCTAACTGGGGCCCACACGTTTTGCCACGTGGATAGCCTTAGAAGTGAGCAAAAAGTGATCTATTATAATATAGATTTTCATACTTTTTCTATGGATGGTTAATGTCGAAAGTGCCATTTCTCTACCTCACCAAATGAATGACCAATCAAACCATTCCAAATCGGGACTGTTACTATTGTCTCTCTCTTCTTCTCTCACCTGAATTCATTCCTCTCTCAATCGTCGGATTCGTTCTTCTTCCTCGCTATCATCGCATTGAGCTAACTCGGTTTCGTCGGTTGGATGCTAAATAATTGAGCTATTGATTCCGTTTTACATGGTATGTATCTTAAATGATCGTTAAACCCGATGTTTAGAATCTACCATACACGATTTACAGGAATTCCGATTTACAAGATTCGTAGTTATAATGGGACTGGACTAATCGAGGATCGGAAAGTGTGGATGGTCTGTATATTAGGAAATTGGATAATCAACAACTGTATGTTGGGGTCAAAATCGGTCACGACGGAATCAATGTCTGAAAGTCTCTGGAAAATATTTCTCGCAATAAAAATTTCGTATAATTAATATTGGAAAGGTTATACGACAAGTTCTTGAATTATTGTATTGACAACAAGAAGCAAACATTGTTGGGATCACAAGTCTTCGGACGTTCTCATCTTATGCAACGACAAGTATCACGATCCGCAGAGTCAGAAATGAGATGACAACTCACAGTCTTTCTCTCATCTCTGCGTATGGCCTCTCTATACGTTTTTAAAAGGAGATAACCCACAAAAAAAAACAGCCAGAAAGGCTACTCTCAAGGCCGCCAAAGGTCCAGTATAGAATGCCATCGACAGAACAATGCCCGATAATCTCTACGTGATACACAACTAGACTGTAAAGGTCTCACTGGAAAACATGTCGTAAGAACCTGATACACCCTAAGAAAGGAACACTCAGCTGGTACGGTTTTGATAAGAACTCCGAAAGGAGAACGGATGGATCGTTGGGTCTCACGAAGGGTGCGGAACGGCCTTAGATATTCCAGTGTCTAATTGTCGCCTGATAATTCCCGTGTCTAATTGTCGCCTGATATGACTCACAGGTCCGACAAAGAGACGGTTCTCAATCTGTTGCCGGATGTGACTCACAGGTCCAACGAGAAAGAGAGAATTTTTTGGAGCTAACCACACCAAGCAATCAAGACAAGTTCTTGAAGAAGAACAAAGAGAGTAAAAACTTAAGTTTTATAAACGGAAAATCGATCCAAAATCTGAAGTTGAGTTACATACTTATAGAATTCTTAGTCAAAGAGAATTGATGAGAAATGTGTAACAACAATGCATAGAAAACATAAGCTTAACCAGATCTAGTCAAACACGGAAAAGAACAAGAAGACTGGTCAATGTTCTCTTCGCCTAGTTCTGTCCAGATTCAATGTATTCGGCAGCACTACCCGCGGTAAGGACCAGTACATGAGCCGGACGGTCCGTTCGTCCTGAATGGAGTTTCTCACGAACTGAACTGGACCAAATGTGACCGAGATCATCTGAGAGCTTCAGTATCGTTGCCTTAGAGAATTCCTGATGATCAAACTCGAAGATCGGATCAAAGTAGTTGGTCAGTCCATCAGTACGTCCGTCAGTACTTGCGGTACGGCCCATCCTAACGAGAAATGAGAAGCTACGGTCTGAATCGGAATCGGTGCGTTCGAAGTTGATTCTGGCTCGATCATCAGTCCTAGCTTGACGAATTGGTTGGGAAGGACAGGCTTCAGTACGGTCAGTTCGGACCGCAGGACGTGGATCCAGCCTAAGCTCCTTGTCGGACATATGCGGGTCGATCCGTTACATTTCACGGTCGGTCTGTCTGGTACGAACGGATGGATGAACCTCAGTCGAAATAATCTGATCGTCCTGATCATCATCCGATGCTGATTCCATGTGCTGATCCATAGACTGGGGCGCATCATTCCCTCCTTCTTCAAAAGTATTTGTCCACAAATCTGGAACATCTGCATGAAAAGGGGAAAGATCAGAAACATTAAAGCTAGAAGAAATGCTGTACTTACCTTTCAAGTCTAGCTGGTAGGCATTGTCGTTGATCTTCCTAAGGATCTGGAAAGGACCGTCAACTCGAGGCATGAGTTTGGACTTTCTTTCTTTTGGAAATCGTTCCTTCCTTAGATGAACCCAAACCAAATCTCCTTCTTTAAAGATCACTTCCTTTCTTTTCTTGTTTGCCTTCCTTGTGTAGATTTCAGTTTTGGCTTTGATGTTGTCACAGACTTTCTCATGCAACTTTAGAATCGTGTCCGCTTTCCTCTTGCCATTTGTACTAACTCTTTCACTCAAAGGTAAAGGCAAAAGATCAAGTGGAGATAAGGGATTGAAACCATAAACAACTTCAAACGGAGAAAAGTTTGTAGAAGAATGCAAAGACTGATTATATGCAAATTCTACATGAGGCAAACATTCTTCCCAAAGTTTCAAGTTTTTCTTAACAAATGATCTAAGCAATGCAGATAAGGTCCGATTCACAACCTCAGTTTGACCATCGGTTTGAGGATGACAAGTAGTAGAAAACATCTGTCTAGTGCCTAGCTTAGACCACAAAGTTTTCCAAAAATAGCTAAGGAACTTAGCATCTCGATCTGAGACAATAGTCCTAGGCATACCATGCAATCTAACAACATCTCTAAAGAAAAAATCAGCAATATGCACGGCATCATCAGTCTTATGGCATGGAAGGAAATGAGCCATTTTAGAGAACCTGTCAACTACCACAAAGATGGAGTCTCTACCAGATTTTGATCTAGGCAAACCAAGTACGAAGTCCATTGAAATGTCAACCGATGGATGAGAAGGAATGGGAAGAGAAGAGTACAAACCTTGGTTCAAGGCCTTAGAACTGGCTTTCTTACACACCACACATCGGCTGCATATTCTCTCCACATCTTTCATCAAGCTCGGCCAATAGAAGTGCTCATGGACGAGCTTGTGTGTTTTCTTGACTCCAAAGTGTCCCATCAAGCCTCCTCCGTGTGCTTCCCTGAGAAACGACTCCCTCAAAGAACATTGGGGAACACAAAGGCGGTTATCAAAGAATAAGAAACCAGAAATCTGATAATACTTCCCATAAGCTTTTTTAGAACTTTTTCTGAAAACTTCTTTGAAATCTGGATCAGTTGCAAAAATGTCTTTTATAAATTCAAAACCCAACAATTTAGTTTCAAGGGCCGAAAGTAAAACATACATGCGTGACAAGGCATCAGCCACCACATTATCCTTACCTTGTTTGTATTTGATCACGTAAGGAAACGTTTCTATGAACTCTACCCAGCGTGCATGACGCTTGTTCAGTTTCTGCTGACCCTTAAGATGCTTTAAGGACTGATGATCAGTGTCGATGACAAATTCCTTAGGCCAAAGATAGTGTTGCCACGTTTGGAGAGCTCTCACCAAGGCATACAATTCCTGGTCATATGTGGGATAGTTAAGCGTGGCTCCACCAAGCTTCTCACTGAAATAAGCAATTGGCTTCCTATCCTGCATCAAGACAGCACCAATTCCGACCCCGAAAGCATCACACTCAATCTCAAAAGTTTTAGTAAAATCTGGAAGAACAAGTAAAGGGGCTTGAGTCAACTTCCCTTTGAGGTCTTGGAACGCCTCCTCTTGGGCTTGTTCCCACTTGAACCCAACATTTTTCTTGATCACTTCGGTGAGAGGGGCGGCTATAGAGCTGAAGTTCTGGACAAACCTTCGATAGAACCCGACCAGGCCATGAAAGCTTCTCACCTCGCCCACGGTCGTTGGACTGGGACAGTCTCGGATGGCCTTGATCTTTTTCTCTTCCACCCTGAGTCCTTCTGCACCTACAACAAAACCTAAGAAGACCACGTGATCTGTTCTAAAAGAACACTTCCCAAGGTTAGCAAACAAGCGTTCTCTTCTTAGTACCTCAAGAACTGATTTCAAGTGTAATTGGTGTTCATCAATGCTTTTGCTGTAAACAAGAATATCATCAAAGTAAACTACAACAAAGTGGCATATAAACGATCTCTAGACATGATTCATTAGGCGCATAAAAGTACTAGGTGCATTTGTGAGACCAAAGGGCATTACAAGCCAATCATACAAACCTAGTTTTGTTTTAAAGGTTGTTTTCCATTCATCACCTTCTTTCATCCTAATCTGATGATAGCCACTTTTCAAATCAATTTTAGAGAAGACACAAGCACCATGAAGTTTATCAAGCATATCATCAAGTCAAGGGATAGGATGTCGATACTTTACCGTGATGTTGTTGATGGCACGACAGTCCACACACATCCTCCACGAGCCATCTTTCTTTGGTACAAGTAGGACAGGCACATCACAAGGGTTAGGACTCTCCCTGATGTATCCCTTCTCAAGTATCTCTTCAATCTGTTTTTGCAGCTCCTTGGTTTCAACTGGATTGGTGCGGTACGCCGGCCGGTTTGGTAAGGAAGCACCCGGGACAAGATCGATCTGATGCTCAATGCCTCTTATTAGTTGTAATCCCTTGGGATTCTCTTCTGGAAAGACATCAGAGAAGTCCTGCAAAATACCTAGCAATTCATTCGGAATCTCCGGTGCAAGCGTAGAAGAAGAAGAAGCCAAGAGAGATTCTTTACAAACAAGTAAAAGAAATGGCTTTTGAGAGCAAAGGGATTTTCTTACCTGACATTCCTTGATGTAGAAGTTGGAATTTCTGGAGGAGGCTTCAGGTTTGTCTGCTTTAGACTCTTGTTCACGACCTTTCTTGAGCTGAACCTGGTCTTGATGAACCTCCAAAGGTGACAAGGGAACCAAAGTGATTTTCTTTCCTTTGTGATCAAAAGAATGTCGGTTTGTGAACCCATCATGTACTGCCTTCTTATCAAACTGCCAAGGTCGACCCAAAAGGATATGGCAGGCGTCCATGGGAAGGACATTGCACACGATCTCATCCTCTTAACGGCCAATGGTGAGTGGAACGGTGACTTGCTCCTTGACATACTGTTCACCATCTTCATTTAGCCACTCCAACCTGAAAGGACGAGAAAGAGGTCGAGTAACAAGCCCAAGTTTCTTTACAAGGGTGTCACTGGCCACATTAGTGCAACTACCTCCATCAATAATCAAAGAACAAACTTTAGAAGAAATGAGACATCTAGAGTGAAAGAGATTCTCCCTTTGTTCTTTGTCATCGGTTTTTGGTTGCACACTCAAAGAACGTCTAGTAACAAGTAGTGGACCAGATGTTGGGTAGTCAAGGCTGTCCTCATCAAATATCGGACCTGAATCCTCCACAAAGGTCGAACAAAACTCGTTAATCACGCCATCGACCTCCTCATTGAAAATGGGTCCATGTGGGTCGTCCAAGAGTTTTCTAGTAACAAGAAGTGGACCACTGGCTGGATAATCAAAGGTTTCTTCATCCTCATCAAAAATTGGTACAAGGTCCTCCTTGTCTTCCTTTTCAACCTCGGACTCAACTTCACCATTATCCATGAGAATCATCACCCATTGGTTCGGACACTTGTTGGCATAGTGTCCTAGACCTTAACACTTGAAGCATCTGATGTCTCTTGCACGGCTTGGGTTCTCAACTGCTTTTTCTTTGTCAATCCCAGCAGAGACATCAGTTTTCAAAGTAGTATTTGTTGTTGAAGAAGACTTACCTTTGTCTTGGTAGTTTGGCTTAGAAAGGAAGGACGGTTTTGGAGCATAGGCCGGCTTAGAGTAACTCTTTCTCTTGACTTGCTGTTCGATCAGGATGGCCTTTTGTAGCATCTGCTCCATGTTGTCGTAGTCTTGGAGCTCCATACGATCCTTAATGTCTCGGTTGAGCCCGGTAAGAAATCTCGCCATGGTGGCATCTAGAGGCTCGTCCACATCAGCCTTGATCATCAAAGTTTCCATTTCCTGATGATAGTCCTCCACTGACTTAGTACCCTGAAGCAAACGCCTGAGCTTCTGATGTAGATCACGGTGGTAATGGTCAGGAACAAAGCGTCGCCTCATCAGCATGGTAAGCTCCTCCCATGTTTCAACTGGTGCTTCACCTGTCCTTCTCCTGTGAGTCACAACTCGATCATACCAGTTAATAGCATAGCCCGAAAATTAAGCAGCAGCAAGCCTAACCTTTTTAAGATTTGAATAATTTTGGCAATCAAAAACCAATTCAATTTCAATTCAATTTTTCTTTCCCATTCTAAAAAGGCGTCCGGTTCATTCTTGCCATCAAAGCTCGGAATTTTCAATTTCAATCCACCCAAACCATTATCAGCTCTATCATTTCTACGAAATGGATTGACTTCACCTTGATTTTGGTTTCTAGGGCCTATCCTAGGTCGGTTGATTGATCTGTTCTCGTAATCTTGGCTGTCCTCCTCATGGACGTCTCTGTCGGACCGGCTGTGTCTCCTTGGCCGATCTCTTCTTGGTCCGGTTTGAGAATGAGTTGGCCGGTTGAGTTGAAGCTCATCAAGCCTCTGATGGATCTGATCCAAACCTGTATTCAACAAATTAGTCATAGAATCATTCAAAGCCCTCATTTGCAGATTAGTCAATCCGGCCATAGCATTTCCGGGACGGTTCCGTTCTTCCTCACTACTCATGGTTTCCTGAAAATCTTAAACACGGAAAGTTAGATAAAACCTCACACCCTCGAGTGTTTGATCCTTACACACACACGTGTTTCTCTCAAGTTTTATAGTGATTCACTCAAGATCTTTGTTTCTCAAGGTTCTAAGTAAGACATGTCTAAGAGAACCCAATGGGTAGATCCAAACAAAACAATGGGATTTTGGTAAGAAAGAAAGATAAGAAAGTTTTGGTTTGGAATCCGCCTTAACCACCTCAAAGGCTGGATTTCTCTTCAGCCAGTAGGTTTACTCTTCCACCACCAATCCACAATCGAAATCTCTTTTTAAAAAAAAATATATATATATATATATGGATCTTTTTTTTTTATATATAGATGGTAAAGAGGGGCCCGGATTCAAGATGGGAAGAAGAAGAAGTGTTTGAAGAAAATGAAAGAAGAGAAGATGGAATGATTAGATGATACCGGTTGAGTGGCTCTAATACCAAACTGATACGCCCTAAGAACGAAACACTCAGCCGGTACAGTTTTGATAAGAACTCCGAAGGGAGAACGGATGGATCGTTGGATCTCACGAAGGGTGCGGAACGGCCTTCGATATTCCAGTGTCTAATTGTCGCCTAATATGACTCACAGGTCCGACAAAGAGACGGTTCTCAATCTGTTGCCGGATGTGACTCACCGGTCCAATGAGAAAGAGAGAATCGTTTGGAGCTAACCACATCAAGCAATCAAGACAAGTTCTTGAAGAGAACAAAGAGAGTAAAAACTCAAGTTTTATAAAAGGAAAATCGATCCAAAATCTGAAGTTGAGTTACATACTTATAGAATTCTTAGTCAAAGAGAATTGATGAGAAATGTGTAAAAACAATGCATAGAAAACATAAACTTGACCAGATCTAGTCAAACACGGAAAAGAACAAGAAGACTGGTCAATGGTCTCTTCGCCTACTTCTATCCAAATTCAATGTATTCGGCGGCACAACCCGCGGTAAGGACCAGTACATGAGCCGGACGGTCCGTTCGTCCTGAATGGAGTTTCTCACGAACTGAACTGGACCAAATCTGACCGAGATCATCTGAGAGCTTCAGTATCGTTGCCTTAGAGAATTCCTGATGATCAAACTCGAAGATCGGATCAAAGTAGTTGGTCAGTCCATCAGTACGTCCGTCAGTACTTGCGGTACGGCCCATCCTAACGAGAAATGAGAAGCTACGGTCTGAATCGGAATCGGTGCGTTCGAAGTTGATTCTGGCTCGATCATCAGTCCTAGCTTGACGAATTGGTTGGGAAGGACAGGCTTCAGTACGGTCAGTTCGGACCGCGGGACATGGATTCAGCCTAAGCTCCTTGCCGGAAATACACGGGTCGATCCGGTACACTGCACGGTCGGTCTGTATGGTACGAACGGATGGATGAACCTCAGTCGGAATAATCTGATCGTCCTGATCATCATCCGATGCTGATTCCATGTGCTGATCCATAGACTGGGGCGCATCAGAACCTTAACTCCAAAACGAACTACGAAAGGCTTGATCCCTTCAACAAGGATACGTAGGCAGCCGTCATAAGGCGCAGCCCCAATCTTATTGCGTTCCACTCTTTGAAAAGCGAGAAGACCACTTACGACGGACCTATTCAACCATTAATTCCGCCTAACTTGCGTAACTTGCGTAACTTGCCTAACTTGCCAAGCCACTCGCTAGAACCTCTTGCTAAAAGCTCAAGGTTCTAACGAGCTGGGGGGGCTAACTGTTGGGGTCAAAATCGGTCACGACGAAATCAATGTCAGAAAGTCCTCGGAAAATATTTCTCGCAATAAAAATTTCGTATATTTTTTATTGAAAAGGCTATACGATGAGTTCTTGAATTATTTTATCGATAACAAGAAGAAAAAATTGTTATCCGCCGAGCTGAACCCGTCCGCCAACCTGAACTAGTCCAGGTCGGCGGCGGATGGCCGAGCTGGATCGACCATGCAACCAGCCTGGCCATCCGCCAAGCTGAACCCGTCCAGCTCGGCGGATGGCCGAGCTGGAACGACCACGCGACCAGCTCGGCGGATGGATCGACCACGCGACAAGCTCGGCCATCCGCAGAGCTAGACTACTCCAGTTCGGAGGATAAATGTGATGTTTCCAAAGATAAACACGAAGATCAAAGGAAAATGGAATATTCCTGCGAAGCGATAAACTCGACCAAGGGTAGAAAGGAAAAGAGAAAACCGCCTCTAGGAGGAGTATATAAGGACATCGAGGTTGAAGAGGCAAGGGGACAATACTTTTACTCTTAGAACTCTCTGCACTTAGAAACTCTAGGCATTATTCTCGACATGTTCTGTTTCTATGAATGGCACCCGATCACCAGACGAACTCGCACAGGCAGTTCGATATCTTGGTTCACTCTTTCAATCGAACTACGTTTGGCTTGATCCTCTAAAGGGTTACGTAGGCAGCCTTTCATAAGGTTCAGTACGAAATCAATCAAAACCTTTTTCGTATCTTTTTCTTCTTTTATCGAGCTGCGACTCAACTAGGTTTAAGGTTTTAGGTTGCAAGAACTAGGTAATTCGCTGACAGCTCTTGCGGCCGAAGCTTTTATAATCTGTTGTAATGATCGCAACGCTCTTACGCGGATTCGAAATAAGATCTACCTTTTCTATAAATTCGTTTTTGTTATCTTTTCATATTTTCCGCATTTATTTGGTCACTTGTCGTTGTCTCTCGCAGAGAATCCGGGACCTCAGGGAAAGTTAGGGTTTCATGACTTTCCACCGATTACGGAAATCGACAGTGCGAATTTTGGTTCCCACAGTTTGGCACTCGAAGGAGGGGGGGTACGGATTACTATAACTCATAGCCGCAAAACGCTTGATCAAAACAATGTCTGGAAATACGAAAGAAAAAAATCACAGTTCGCAACAACGATGGTAAGACAACTCCGGCAGCCACTGCGCCTATGGCAAACGCTTACGCAAACGCCACAGTTGTTGAGAAAATCAAAAACCTAGACGCGACTTTTCGCCACAGGAAGTGCAACGAAACGAGCTCGCGATTTCTCTGTCTAAACATAAAGGAAAACGATAAATTTTATCAAACCCCGTAAGCTTGGCTCATTACCAAACTAAAGAAGTCTCAACGCGTAAGGGTTTTAGCAAAACACGTTTTCCAAAAACTTTTCAGAAAAGTAAAACTTGCTCTCCCCAAAACCGCAAAAAAAATCCTAGGTTAATCGCGGAAAAAAGAAGCACAGCAAATCGGGTACATAACTCACCGCTATACTTCTTCCGAATATCTTGCAGAAAAACCCTAGGTTAGTCGGCAAAAAAAAAGGAAGCACAGTGATGCGCCCTAGTCTATGGATCAGCACATGGAATCAGCATCGGATGATGATCTGGACGATCAGATTATTTCGACTGAGGTTCATCCATCCGTTCGTACCAGACAGACCGACCGTGCAGTGTACCGGATCGACCCGCTTATGTCCGGCAAGGAGCTTAGGCTGGATCCACGTCCCGCGGTCCGAACTGACCGTACTGAAGCCCGTCCTTCCCGACCAATTCGTCAAGCTAGGACTGATGATCGAGCCAGAATCAACTTCAAACGCACCGGTTCCGATTCAGACCGTAGCTTCTCATTTCTCGTTAGGCTGGGCCGTACCGCATGTACTGACGGACGTACTAATGGACTGACCGACTACTTTGATCCGATCTTCGAGTTTGATCATCAGGAATTCTCTAAGGCAACGATACTGAAGCTCTCAGATGATCTCGGTCACATTTGGTCCAGTTCAGTTCGTGAGAAACTCCATTCAGGACGAACGGACCGTCCGGCTCATGTACTGGTCCTTACCGCGGGTTGTGCCGCCAAATACATTGAATCTGGACAGAAGTAGGCGAAGAGACCATTGACCAGTCTTCTTGTTGTTTTCCGTGTTTGACTAGATCTGGTCAAGCTTATGTTTTCTATGCATTGTTTTTACACATTTCTCATCAATAAGTATGTAACTCAACTTCAGATATTGGATCAATTTTCCTTTTATAAAACTTGATTTTTTACTCTCTTTGTTCGTCTTCAAGAACTTGTCTTGATTGCTTGGTGTGGTTAGCTCCAAATGATTCTCTCTTTCTCGTTGGACCGGTGAGTCACATCCGGCAACAGATTGATAACCGTCTCTTTGTCGGACCTGTGAGTCATATCAGGCGACAATTAGACACGGGAATATCGAAGGCCGTTCCGCACCCTTCGTGAGACCCAACGATCCATCCGTTCGGAGTTCTTATCAAAACCGTACCGGCTGAGTGTTCCTTTCTTAGGGCATATCACACAGCAAATCGGGTATATAACTCGCCGTTGTACTTCTTCCGAATATCTTTTGGAAAAACCCTAGATTAATCGTAGAAAAAGGAAGCACATCAAATCGGTTACGAAACCCCCACGGCTGTACTTCTTCCAAATAACTTTCAGAGAAACGAAGTTTATTTCTATAGAATCACTCGAAACCTAAAACGGCTGACGAAGAGTAAATAAAGCAAAACGGGATATCATATGCCCACCACTAAAACGTTTTTTGAAGCCTAAGATTTCGTAAGAATTCAAGTATCACTTCCTTAGTAACAAATTCCACGAGTTGTCGATGTTTGTCACCTAAATCTTACTTCAAAAAAACTACTCGAAACTTCCACGGATAAGAGAAAAACTTTTGATTAAGTTTGGTTACAATAATTAACCTCGTCACGGTTCTCGTACAGCCAAAACTTGAAAACTCCTTTACGGAACAAATCTCGTAAAAATTATGCTCGACAAAATCTTTCGAAATAACCTTTGCAAAAATTAAGCTCGTCAACATTTTATGAAACAACTTTCGTAAAATTAAAATTGATAACATTTTGCGGAATAACTGTCATAAAATTAAACTCGATATTTTTTTCGGAAAAACTTTCGTAAAACTAAAGTTGGCAACATTTGACAACCTTCAAAAATATAACAACGATCGTAGAAAAATACTCTCGGATAAGGAAAGAGATGGAGCGAAATCTGAGAATCAAAATTCGCCCATCCGCCTCTCTCCACGGTCTCACCATCCTTCCTCTCGCGCCTTGATCTGTCACCAAAACCTCATCACCTGGCGAGTCTTCCTGATCATCCTTGGCATCTCTTGATAGTCTCTGGCTATTCCTAAACGCTAAAAAGTTTTTGACGAGATGCTTGTTTATTTTCGTAAATCCAATGATACTAAGATTGAAACATGGATTACGAAAACCGCAAGATTGGCAGCAGCCTAAACGCGGCCAGGAAAGCAGAGAATCCAGGAAGAATAAATATTCTTGCTATTCAAAATGGGCAGAAAGACACGAAAAGTGTAAGGGCAAATGAGCAAGCGAAACGGAGAAGAGGCTAACCCGAATCTTCGAGAGAACTAAGGTATTTCCTACTTGAAATTTTTGAAATCAGACTTGGAATTTTCGTAGAAAATTACTAAGAAATAAAAACGCCTTTGAGACTGCCATAGAACTTTAGGGAACTTAAAACCAAGGTGGATAGTCTAGCGAACTAAATCTTAGGCGATTTTTCCTGTCTCGATATATCGTTCCATAACTGTTCAGCCAGATCTTGCAAAGCAATCTAAACTCTCTGAAAATCGAGAAACGATCGCCACGCATATCCAGCTCGCTTCTTAAAGAGAGAAAAAGTAGAGACATGAACGTCGTCTTAAAACTGATTTGTTTCTTGCGATTTTCTCAAAAGCGACATATTCCAAGTCATCAACCTGGAAACAACCAAATCACAGTCCCAGTGTTGTCTTTAAATCGACCCGGATTGTCGATCATTCCAAACCTCGGAAGAAGAAACGTACACAACCCTTCAAAGTATCGGTTCAACCGTTTTCTGTCGTAAAAAAAAACGGGAGTAGGTACGTATACTATACTCGTATACTCCCAAACTTTAAATTTTTTTGCAAATCGTCAAGAAAACGCTTTTGTCAAAGCAAATCGTCCCAAATAGGCAAACGACAATCGAAAATTTGTTTAAACACCATCAACATATCCAGACGATCATGAACATAATATCAAAGACTATACATCATTTCTTGTCTCAATCATGTGTATAGAAAACCTGTACCAATATCAAACTGCAACTCGACGATCAGCCAAAGTCTTGAAACCCTTTCCGGCTTTATAAAACCAGTCTCGTATAAAAATCAAAAATTATACGATAAATCTTCACGCATCAGAACATTTCATTGAGTTTCCGTTCAACCATGTGAGTCACGGAAAAGCATCAAAAATATTTGCGACAAAAAAAAATCGGAATAAAAGTAGCAGATAGCACAACAAAGGGAATGCTTTCTTCCCGATCGTTGGCTAGATCTACCGCTGGTTGACCAATTCGTTCCAGAAACGAATATGTCATGAGAATCCTCTCAAAAGCCTATGAAAAACGTTCTGCGACTAGATCGTAATTAAACAAACTTCGGTAACACTCCCTGAGTAACTCCAAGCAAATTTCACCAAAGATCGAAATCAGAGCAGAAATGTTTTTCGTAAAATATGCAGAAACATCGCTACTTTGACATGTCCATACATAGCACCGATTTACTACCTTCATGAAATCGGTCACCCGTTACTTACACGAAAAATCCTTCGTACAATCAGATCAACTCATACGAAGAAACTTTCGAAAGTAAACGTAACAAGTCTCATTCTTTAGCCCTGCGGCTTGCTGGCTTCTGCCTTTCATTCCACTCGGTCACATCCGAGCGGGCAATCATCCCACAACTGACTCCGCACGGGTTCTGTATCAAACCTCTTAGGCTTCGTCTTCCTTAGAGAAAAACGAATCAATTTTCATAAGTCTATAGGTAACATTATACGAAACATTCATCGTATAACTGAAACCTAGAGCAGAGAATCGTTTTCGACGACTATCGGCCATCTTAACACGGATAACCCTGGGAAACTTGGCCTATCAATCTCGACAAGCGCTCTTTGGCCCTTGGTCAATTACGCCTTCCAGTAAAAGTCTGAAACAGAATTCGGCATCCCCTTTAAGGACAATGGTAAACTAACATGACCTTATTGTTAACACGAAAGTACCATGATCTAATCCATGACCTACAACGTCCTTGGCTATATGAGCAACCATTGCTCCATCACTTAACGGCTAAACGACAATCTGCGATTTGTCTAAAAACGTCATGTGACTATTAAGAGAACAAATATCGTATAACCCATAGTCGGAAATCATATGATAAATTCTTCGAAACAAAACTCAGTCCTAACAACCAAACGGTTAAATGGAAAAATTTAAACTTGTCGAAAATCGACCAAGTTCAATACATTCCACAATTCACTTTAAGCCCGCTACGTTTTATCCATAACACGCGGAATCTAAGGAAAAATTCGTAACAAAGCTCCCAGAGCAATACGAAACATCCTCAAAAATGCACGAAATAGATCTCGGAAAACCAACACTTCACAAAGCACTATGAAGGAAAACACTTCTTCCAAGGGAAAAATTTACGCGACCCCTCGGTCCTAATTCCTCGATCGCAAATCAATTTATTAGCATCCAAACAGGAACAACAATTTTGGCTGCGGATATCCGTAGACAAACCAAAATGTTTCTCAAACGCAGGGTTAAGATTAAACCCTTGCAATATCGCGAAACATCTTCACGCCTGCGAACATTTCAAGCATGAAAAGCGGCATACCAAAGAAAAATCAATCTTCAGCATTGCGAGACGTCGCAGACGCCTGAAGAACCATATTTTGACAAAATTACCCTCCTCGATAAAGACACCTTCTTGGAAGACCAAACAGTCATACGCACTAACATCTTCTCAAACATGTATTCTTCGCGAAGACTCAAAAACGGTAATATCTACCGATAAGTTTGTTGCTGATCACAACAGATTCTTAACGTCCTAAACAGACTAAGTTATCTCATAGAGATAGGTCTCGTACGCCCAACACAAGGGTAATAGCGCTATATAAAAAATCCAAAATTTTGGTCAGAACTTTCGGGAGACTTAAAAATTCTCGTCAAAGAGATGCTCGATTCCTACCATACAAGTCACGTAAGACTAAAACATATCGCGGACTTTAAAGTGGGACGGAATCAGGTCGAAAACGATACGGGAAACGTAAGTCGAAGTAGGCATCGCACCCCCTAAAGCCGTGATGAGACCTAAGTCTTGCCCTAAACCCAGCACACTGGTCTCTAACATCTCTAGGCATGATATCAAAGATACGAGATCCTAAAACATGTCTCTTCGTCGATATTTGCGCGTTTATGAGACTTCTCGAACACAAGTCTTCGGACGTTCTCATCTTATGCAACGACAAGTATCACGATCCGCAGAGTCAGAAATGAGATGACAACTCACACCCTTTCTATGGCCTGTCAATACATTTTTAAAAAGAAATGAGATGCCAACTCACACTCTTTCTATAGCCTGTCAATACGTTTTTAAAAAGAAAGGTCCGATATAGAATGCCATCGGCAGAAACATGACCGATAATCTCTACGTGATACACAACTAGACCGTAAAGGTCTCACTGGAAAACATGTCGTAAGAACCTTAACTCCAAAACGAACTATGAAAGGCTTGATCCCTTCAACAAGTGTAAGTAGGCAGCCGTTATAAGGCGCAGCCCCAATCTTATCGCGTTCCACTCTTAGAAGAGCGGGAAGACCACTTACATCAGACCTTTTCAACCATTAATTCCGCCTAACTTGCCTAACTTGCCTAACTTGCCAAGCCACTCGCTAGAACCTCACGCTAGAAGCTCATTGTTCTAACGAGCTCGGGGGCTAACTGTTAGGGTCAAAATTGGTCACGACGGAATCAATGTCTGAAAGTCCCCGGAAAAATATTTCTCGCAATAAAAATTTCGTATAATTTTTATTGAAAAAGGTTATACGACGAGTTCTTGAATTATTTTATCGACAACAAGAAGCAAACATTGTTGGGATCAAAAACGGTTATCTCGAAATAAAGGTCTAAAAATTGAATTTCTGTACGAAAGCTTTCTCGACACACTCTCAACAAAAGTTCATCAATAAAATTGCACAGACGTATCAGATGTTTAGCTATAGATAAAGACCTTCCCATGGTGGGATGGAGTCCATCTTTTGATACAAAATAGAGTTTTGAGTTAGCTTTCCAATGCCACAGGTCTGAGTTCATCATTCATGTAGCAGAAGTTATGCCCGTTTTATTGAAGGGTGGATAGAGCACACCGTCCAGCTCGGCGGATGGCCGAGCTGGATCCACCACACGACCAGCTCGGCGGATAGCCGAGCTGGATCGACCACGCGGCCAGCTCGACCATCCGTCAAGCTGGATTACTCCAGTTCGGCGGATGGCCAAGCTGGAACGATCGTGCTGTCCTCGTCCTGTCCGCAAAGCTTCTTCCCCGAATTTTGATCAAACTTGCTCTTGTCTCACTTCGATCGGTGGCACCGTTGGAACTTTACGACTTTAAAACCGCCAGAACTCATTTTCTCGTATGAAACGGCGACGGTTAACTGAACACCTTGAACTGCCTAAATCGTATTACGAATCCAGGCTTTCTTCGGAATCGACGTCGTTTCGAGAGTGCTCTTTCGATAAATTGTAAAAACGCTTAAGTCGGGGAAATGGCCCGAAAGGGTCCAAAACGCGGCTAAAAGCCCACTCACTATTGTATACAAAATTAAGCCCAATTGTTATGACGGTTTATCTGTTATTATGCAGAAGGAGATAAATGTCAAGTTTGGAGGATAAATGTGAAGTTTCCAAAGATAAACACGAAGATAGAAGGAAAATGGAATATCCCCGCGAAGCGATAAACTCGACCAACAGCAGAAAGGGAAAGAGCAAACCGCCTCTAGGAGGAGATATAAGGACGTCGAGGTTGAAGAGGCAAGGGGACAATACTTTTACTCTTAGAACTCTCTACACTTAGAAACTTTAGGCATTATTCTCGACATGTTCTGTTTCTATGACTTGCACTCGATTACCAGACGAACTCGCACAGGCATTTCGATCTCTTGGTTCACTCTTTCAATCGAACTACTTTTGGCTTGATCCTCAAAAGGGGTACGTAGGCAGCCTTTCATAAGGTTCAGTACGAAATCAATCAAAACCTTTTTCGTATCTTCTTCTTCTTCTTCTGTTATCGAGCTGCGACTCAACTAGGTTTAAGGTTTTAGGTTGCAAGAACTAGGTAATTCCCTGACAGCTCTTGCGGCCGAAGCTTTTATAATCTCTTGTAATGATCGCAACGCTCTTACGCGGATTCAAAATAAGATCTACCTTTTTATAAATTCGCTTTTGTTATCTTTTCATATTTTCCGCATTTATTTGGTCACTTGTCGTTGGCTCTCGCAGAGAATCCGGGACCTTAGGAAAAGTTAGGGTTTCTTGACTTTCCTGAGATTACGGAAATCAACAGTGCGAATTTCGGTTCCCACACTGTATAATCATAAGAAAAGATAGAATGTTGGGAATCAAAGCTGATAACTATTTTGTTTTGAATTGAGGAGGAGAAACAGATAGAACTGAAAATTTTGGGAAAACTTGGTTAGATTATACAGTAAACTGTAAAACTTGGCTACTGACAAAACTGTGTAACAAGGTATAACTTAGTATAACTTAAATGCTATAACTCTATAACCACGTATAACTTTATGGTTTAATTTTTTTTTTGTATTGCAGATGTGTCTTTCTTTTACAAACATGCACTTTGATTATGATGGACTTTATTCGAAGTCTGGAGATGATTATGAATGGATTCCAACCGATGCTCATTTGTATGCTATATCCATTAGAACATCATCATTGGAGGAGATCACTTATTCGTTGTTGAAGGAGAGGATGTGCAGGAGGATGGGAATAGATCCGTTTATGAAGAAACTGAGTTTGGGTTACATTCCATTGGTAGTGGAACCTAAGAGTCAATCATATATTTTGGATGATGAAGATGTGTTTGCTAATCTAACATCAGTGGATAAAGAGCAAAGAAGAAGTATTTTGCATGTAGTTGACATCCAAGAATTGGAAATAGTTCAAATAACCGAGCACCTATCAAGAGTTGAGAAAGAAAGCTCATGTAGTAGGAACTATAGTGAGAGTGAGAGTGGATATGGAGAAGAAGAAAATATGTGGGCACTGGTTTGGAACAGAAGGAAAACAATGAACATCTCCACAAGAAACACTAGAGAAGTAGGTTGTAAACCTTTCACTTTCAGTTTTAATGTTTTTATTGTATGTGAACGTTGAAGGGAAGGTGAAATTTGTATTTTGTGTTTGTGCAACTAAGTGAAACTTTGTTTTTTAGTGGTATAAGTACGATAGGTAAACTGAGTAATAGATTTGTAAATTCTAAACTTATTAATAAGTCATGAAAATACTAAGATGGTTATTTATGAGTTATTTATGTTAATTATGATTTAATTAAAACTAATAAAATTTCCATCTAGTTACTTATTAGTAATCATATAAGAATTGCATGGTGTTCTTATAGCTTTTTCGTTAATATTTACCTTGTTACATTTGAAAACTTACTATGGCATGAAATCAAGTTTATGTTTACATGATCATATGAGAAATGAATCTAAGAAACATAATATAATTGGTATAACCATAAAATCAGTCATTCAAGTAGAGTAAAACTAAGATAAATGGAACAAAAATTAAAAAGTACAACTTTGATGTTTTATGTAAAACTGCAAACTTGTTGAAATTTCTATCACGAAAATCCTAGGATAAATTTTTCCGCCCACCAGCTTTTCAAATTTCAAATTTCATTCTTCCCCCTTTCCCAATTGGCTAAATTTTCGCAGACTCCAAAATCGTTTAAGCGAATAATAAAACATTTTTTTTGGGTTTTCCCCATTCTCTATCTTCCCTATTCTCTCTCTTCCTTTCATTCTCTCCCAACCCCAAAAAAGAGAAATAATGTCTGCTTCATCTTCCACGACTGAGGGTATTTCCGATGGTCGGAGACGAGTAAAAACTCCGGGAATACCTAGTAAGTGTTGTTGCGGGGAGAGCATCACCGAGCTCATCTCCAAATCCAGTTTAAATCCATATCGCCGGTATTATCGGTGTCTCTATGCGGCTCAAGTGAAGGTACGTCCGTTTAGCTTTAGTTATTGAAAGTTTGTTTTCTTAAGCTGTACATTTAGTTTTTTTGAACAAAATGTTGTAGCTTGAGAACGACAATCAAGTCTTCAAATGGGGTGATGAAGCTTTCACTGATGAGATACGACAGTTGGACTACCAAGTTCGAATCCTGGAAGAAGAAGTTCAATTTCTGAAAGCAACAATAAGGAGTGAAGGTCCCAAAATAATGCCTAAGATATCAGGATGTTGTCTTATTCTCACTGGAACTATTCTCATTGTCATTGTAGTTCTAGGAATTTTGATGTACAACTAATTCCAAAAGCTAGTGACAAAGTTAAACTTTCTATTTTTTTTTTCTAAGTTTTTTGTAAGTTTCTCCTAAGTTATGCAAAGTTGGACGATTACGAAGTTTGGTCTATTGAAAAAGTTTCTCTAATTTTTATGATGTTGGACAGTTGAGAAAGTGAAACTAACACAAAATTTGACATGTTTATACGAACACAAACTTCATGTTAACTTCAAGTTATTCTAAGTTTTACGCTGTTTCCCAATTACAAAAGTGAAATTTTAACAAAGTTTGACCTATTTAGAATAAGTTTGCCCTATTTAGAACTTTAACTTCAAGTTTTCTGAGATTTTTCGCAGGTGGACAATTACAAAAGTTAAGAAAACCAGTTTTAAGACACATTAGCACAAACATATGTTTTAAGAGCATTCAGCATTCACATACCAAGTTTCAACACATACTAACAAGTTTCATGAACATTAATACATAAGATAAAACTGAATCCCGATAAAATCTTACAAAGGCCCCATAGCCCCGTGCCTCCGAACATAAGGGTCACTGTTATTGAGAGATTGCATGAACTCCTTAACCTCCTCCAAACGCGGATTGAACCTGAAGTTAAATAATCCACCATATGTCTCAAGCCATAGTTCAGGAGGACCAAAATAACCTGTATAAATGAGTTTAGGAAACGTTTTACTCAACTAACACATTTAAAACTAACACATAACATAATACACTTACTCATAAATGACCAGACCCTCCACATCTTAAGGACCACAATCACCTGTCCACGACCCCTCATAATTTCGAACCCATCCCGGAAGGCATAAGCATGACCGTAAGTTGCGACACATTTTATCTCACTCTCACTATTATGAATAAAACAATGTGTATCAATTACACTACTGTAAACATTTGGCTCAGATCATATGTTTCTTTGTACTTACATGTTGTCCCTAATGTAAAACACCATCTTTGGTATTTCAGGGTCATCAAAATGGGCTTCCGTGTTGAAGACCACTCCCATTATATCTACCACATAAGTGTTTTCGATTCTGTTACTTACATCTATATATCCGAAATATATTTTAGTGGTTAGAATTCATACCTATGGGATAGTTTTTGTTCATGCTGCTGATGCAAGGGATTTCATAGATATTCTTGAATTTCATGTAATTCTGATTGTTCAGAGGATCGATGATCCGAACTTGTGTATACCACACAGCAGTTAGTGTGTATGGAGATTTTGTTGCTTTGAAACCTGCTAAGGTACGGCGAACTTCTACCCGATAGATTTTCACCAATTTTCCCTTTTGTTTCCACCCATTTTTCACACTGAAACGCCAAAACGTGAGACTCTTGTTATATACAACTTCACCAAGCGTATTGTAGTGATGTGCCATATTTGAGAGACAATGAGTAGTTTCTTTGCTTTTCTTTTTGGTGATTTTTGCAGAGAAATGAAGATGGGAGAGAAGGAAAGGTTTCGAGAAGGAGAAGATTTAGTGGGATTTAAATTTAATGCCATTAATATAAGAGAGAAAGTCAAGACTAATGATGAAGGAAGGGGAAAAATTCATCTTGCTGGTGAGAGAGGATGCTTGCTGGCCAAATACGTAGATGGTATGATGAACTTAGCATTTAGCGTTGATCATAGAGGATTGGTTCACAACTATCCTGGTTTTACTCGTGAATATGTTGATCGGATGTTGGGCACTCTCTGGCCATTGGGATTACGATAAACCTGAGATGTTTATGTCTCGATTGGAAAGAATAGATCCCAACATCTCATATGATTGCAGGTGCTCCGTAATAATAGAACCAGTGTTTTAGTCTCCATAGATGGATCAAGAACATGATGGAAATGCGATCGTTATTTCTAGCAATGTGCAGCTTGGGACTTCTTCAATGAAATTCATCTGACTGCTTGTGACTGGCCAATTGGAGAATAGTTGTGTGCTTATGAGTTATGATATGTAATTTTTATCTGTCTTTACTAAGTTTATGTAAAATATATTTCAAATTATGTAATATCTCTAGTTTTTCTCTATAAACTAATTTGTTTAATTATTTTAACTTCAATAAATATATCAATAACAACACTCTATCCAAAAAGAACATATTGCAAATGTAAAAGATACAAGAAGAAGAAGTTGAACTTTTACTAAGTTTGACAGTTACATAAAAGTGCGACTTAGTTCAACTTAGGTTACTTTGTAAATGATATAATCTATATTAGTTGAAGTTTTATTAAGTTGTACAATTATACTAAGTGTTACACTTACACCGAGTCTTACTAATTTTTCAGAACTTATGGAGAAAGAGATCTGAATTTTATGGGTCGGGTTTAGATGGTCCGCGAATGCGCTTGGTTGGCTAGTAATTATGAAAGTTTCTTTTGGTTTCGTGGTCTTTTGCTAATTTTTCAGATTTAAATAAAGTTTTATTTAATTAACTTTTCGGGCAGGAGTATCTTAAAAAAAAATTCGGGCAAGAGCTCCTCAACATTTGATTCAAATGCTATTATATTAATCAAACCTGAAATGGTCTGAGTAACCAAAACAGAATAGAAGAACCAATAAAACATAGATATCTATAGAAATACTTCAAGTCCTAGCTAAAGAGTCCAAAATATTATTTTGCACTCGTGAAAAATGAAAGATTTTAAAGTCCGAAAAATATATTCGCAGAGTTTCTATCCTCCAATTCTGTTGGAAAGCTTAGCCAAACATGAAACTCCTTAGTCATGGTAAACAAATCTTTGCAATCCGTTCCAAACTCTGACATATTAGACGCTGGAACATACTTTTCATGATCCATCGTAAAAGAGAGTATATTTATGTTATGTAGATTTTCAGATATTATTTTTGGACCCAATTATTCCCTTTTCATATTTATCCCTACTTCAGTTTTTTCCTTCGTACCGCCACTTGTTTTATGGAGGGGTCGAGAATGATGTTGACGTTGGGCTTATGCGATTTAGTTGGATCCAAATATCCAAACTGATATATTTGTATTGATATTCAGTTCGGTCATAATTATTTTATGAGATCATGTAAATTGTTAGAGAGAGAAATTGCTCTCTCTTCTTCTCCTTCTTACCGGTACAAAATCCTTCAGAAGAGGAAGAGATCTTTTGTTTTGATATAAAATAATTTGATCGAAAGATCGATTGTCTTTTCCGTTTGTCGGATTTTCATTTCGCTAGACAAATTTTGATGTGTTTTAAAATTGGAGCTTTGCTTCAAGTTTCTTATGTTTTCTCCGATTCAAACTGATTTTAATAAAGTCTGTTTGGTTCCAATCTTTAGGATGGTTGGACCTATCCTCTTTGCTTGCTCTAAATACAAAGCACATGTATCACGTTCTTCTTCTCTTCATCTTTGCTTGTTCGCATCCATTAGAAGTAAAGCTTCATGCTTTTCGGTCAATAAATTAGGCCTTGCGTGGAGTGTTCTTTGGATGTGATTCAGGTTGATTAGAGATCTTTAGGGATTCGGAATTCTATTAAGCAGAATTGAGGTTTGTTCATGGATGTCTCAGCGAATGATCTGGTTCTCCTTTGGGTCTCTAGTGCTTCATGAAGGTGATGAAAGTGGATCTAGTTTCATGCTTTGGTGATTAGTGAGAGAGTAATGAGACAGAGGTAAAACGAAAGTCAGATCGCGTCGGTAACCGGAGGTGTTCAAGATGGTGAATTCATGGCAGAACCATACCGGCGACGGCGACGGCGAAGTATAGTCAGCGGTAAGTGCATGAAGCGCTTCCTCTCTGGCTGCAACGTGGCCCAAAGTTGAGTAAATGGAAGACTACTGTCTTTTACGTGTATCTTTTTCTTGTCTTTCATGGTAATCTGTTTATGTCATCTGGGACTTAATAGACTTGTTTGTACTTTTTTTCTCTTGCCCATTAGGCTAATGAAAATGAAACAACGTTGACAAAAAAAAGATCATATAAATTGTTAGTTTTTTTCAACTATAGCTATATTAGTTATGAGATAACTAAATAATAGGTACATAATTAACATACAACGGCCACCGAGGAAACTCTCCCGTCGACACCGTCAAGCTCGATTTTGTGCTCTGTAACCGGTGATATTCTCCAGCTCAACTCGATTTCAGGAGGATTCAAGCTCATTATCGAATTGAAGGTAGATATTTAGGATATGCTTTGTAACGGCCCTGACCCGAGGATCTTTCTCAAAACCATAAATACCACACATTTTGTCCAACAACTCTTATTGAAAACTCAAATAGTCTTACATAAATCCGAACTTAACTTAAAGACTGAAATATTCAATGAAAACTTAAAGAAAAAAGTTCTGAAAGATGAGAAAACTTAAAGAAAACACTTGCACCATACGGACTTCTACTCCTGCTCCCTCTCGGCCATACTTGAAAGAAGAGGGGTGAATATGGATTACTCAGCGAGGGCAGGTTCTAGAAACCCACGAACTCAACTCAGGAAAAGCAAGCAATCACACAGTCATGAGCTAATAAGATCTATTATGCAGAAAAAAACCCGACTCGACTCCAATCATCCTAGACGTATGGACCTATAGCCGTTTACGGATGTCCCTACGCGTTCCGGCCTGTCCTGGAAGGGTGCCTCATTCGAGCATCCGTCCCCCTCCAGCTTCCTACATGGCTATCCGAGTTGCAGCACATTGGCCCACACCTGGCACTGTCTGCCACCCCAGTCGTAATAGCCATAATTATGCCACGACTCGACATTGACTCGATCTTATGGCGCCTTGCACATTTTCCTATCCCGCATTTCGCGGTCACCGTCCTTTCACGGTCTTTCTCATCTCACCCACGGGTACCTCATGTTAGGCTACTGTCCTGCAGGTTCACACATCCTAGACTTTAGACTCCCACCCGTTCTCGGTGGTCCAAACAGGACATCAAGCAAGTTCATTGACACGTTCTCGTTCTCATTCACATTCTCATCCTCGTTCTCATACTCATTCTCAATGTCATACACATACTCATTCTCATACTCAATCTCATCACTTCTAGTATCAGTTCGTTAACAACCTAGCATGTCTAGGTGCTTCATCACGTCAACACGTATCACACATCACTGACAACATAGATCTAGTACATAACACATCATCCGCACATACACAAGGTCTAGATCTGATTAACAAATGACTATGTCCCAACGGTTTACTCAACATGAGACAGGTTCACAACCAAGTCCTCACCTTAGCTTATTGCAGTTGTAGATCTGGATCTGGTTCAACAAGAGGGTTCACAAGAAGGAGGAGGGGGTTTAGGTTTCAGATCTGTCACCCACAATGACATAGAGAGCTAGGAATCAAGGTTTACCTTAAGGTTCAGATATGAGGTGGTTACACGAAACCGAATCAAGGAGGCGACGGCTAGGTGCTCGGGTTCGACGGCTCGGGCTTCGCGGGGGGTGATCGGCGGCCGGCTTCGACGGAGGCGGGCGGTCGGCGGCGATGGGAGGCGGAGGCGGGGTTCTGATCGGGCAGGGCTTCGCTTGCTGTCTCTCGTGTGACTGAAACCTAAGGGGGCTGTCCTTTTTATAGGAAATGGTAGGGGTTAGGTCTAGGGTTTCTCCCTCTTGGGCCTCCAGCACTTGAGTTTCGTTTTGGGCCGGGCCCCGGATGTTACATGCTTGCTTCGATCTAACAGATTCCCTCGATTTATGGTTTGTTTCAGTTTGAAGTTCTTAACTTGTTGCATGCATTTGTTATATGCCATTTGGTCTTAAAATTATACTGATTTCTCTTTTGTTTTCCGGGTGTTGGTAACAAATTATTTCCAGCAATCACGATTCACTCTTGTTCTAATCACACCACATGTTTTTCGGGTGTTGGTGTTGATTGATTTTTGTTTGATTCTCGTTCTTTAATTTGTGACTGGTGTCAAACATTTTGATTTACGTTTGATATTCTGCGTTATCTGCTCAACATTGTCTGTTATTTTGAATTTGTGTTATATGTGACCCAGATCTGGTCAAGTTTGCATTTTCTATGTTTCTTTTTCCCACATTTTCATTAAGTCTTTTGAATAGAAAACTCTATATAATGTAATCCCATTTCTGAATAACGATAATCTCGTTTTTCCTTTCTCTTTTGAGTGTATTCTCTCTGTTCTTTGTCAAGAACATTTCTTAGTTTCTTTGGTGTGGTGAGCTTCATAAAAACGCCTAGTTCTTGTTGGATCGGTGCGTCATATCCGACAACAGATTGAGTTTGCTTCCTTGTCGGACCTGTGAGTCATATCAGGCGACAATCAAGCACCCTTGGCAGTATCAAGAGTCATTTCACACCTCTTGTGTCGTCATTCATCCCATCAGTTCTCCTTCCTTTCGGATCGAGTCCATATCTTTCCTTACCGGTCGAGTGATTGTTCCTTAGGGCGCATCACCCGCCCCCTAAAACTAGCGAACAACAGCCCTCAAGTACAGCAACCGACAGCTCGACCGAAACAGGGAAAAGCAGCCAAAAAAATCCTGGGAGAACGCGTCCCCTGACCAACGCCGCCATCAACCCTCCAAATCTCCACTCAAGGGAAAGAAACATGCCGAACACTGACCTGGCGGTGATACTACAGTCTCTGGTTGAAAAAGTAGACGACCTCACCCGTGGAAAGGCAAGAACTGACAATCACGACCCGGACCTCGCTCAAGGACAAGAAGAAGAACAAGCCAACCTGCGGAACGTCAGACGCATACCCGCGGAACTCACAGCCCATATTCAAAGAAACCTCTTCGGAGACTCAGAAACACCAGCACAGAAGCAAACAATGTCGGCCCCTGACCAAGATCAAAACAATCCGGAGGATGCGGATCGAGACAAAGCAATAAAGGAATTACAAGCAACCCTAAAAGACATGAACTCCCGCGTACACCAGGCCACAAGCGCAGCTCCAGAGATAGACCGCGTGCTAAAAGAAACCCAAAACTCCTGTTTACCGCCAGAATATACAACAAACCAATACAGCACGTGGGAAAAATAAGATTCCCAACTTACGACGGGAATTCAGATCCCCGCCAGTACATGATAACATTCACCATAGCCATGGGACGAACCAACTTCACCCCAGACGAAAAGGACGCCGGATACTGCCAGCTCTTCATTGAGAACCTCAGCAGACAGGAGACCCTCAGCTGGTTTTCAAGACTTGAATCAGGTTCAATCGATAGCTACCAACAGTTATCTACGGCTTTTCTCAAACACTACTCAATATACATCAAAAATGGAGCGTCATAAGCAGACCTCTATACCCTCTCCCAAGAACGAACCGAATCCCTCAGAAACTTCACTGGAAGGTTCAAAACGATAGTATCCCGTGTGAAAGTACTAGACAAAATAGCCATCACGGCCTTGATCAACGCCTTATGGTACAAGTCAAAGCTGCGCGAGGACCTCAAGATAAATAAAACGCAAACACTCAAGGACACACTGCACAGATCGAACCTGTTCATTGAACTAGAGGAAGACAAAGAGGCCATGGCCAAAAAACACGTGACCACAAAAGCAACCGTAACGATAGACAAGACAAAGGAAGAATACCGCGAGTCGCAACACCAGTCAGAAGGCGAACGAAAGAGAGAGGAAGGAGACCGAAAGGCGCAAAACTTCCATGTAAGCGACACGCAGCGAATACCGAGGCAAGCCTGGAATAAATGATCCCGACAGGACGACTCAACGAGGTACTGCGAGTTCCACAAGAGAAACGGACACTCGACGATGGAGTGTAGGCACTTGCAAGATTATCTACTCGGGAAATACCAAAGGGGGGAAATCAAACCACCGGACAACGAGGGAACCAGAGCCGACGCCGAGAACCGAAGGGACAATCGCCAAAGGACGCCACCTAGGAGAGAACCAACCTATGCGGAGCACGAAATAAAAAAACGAAAACCGCACGAAGATGAAGTCCCTAAAAAGGGAACGCCCAGAGGAATGACAAGAAGACAACCTCCCCCTTCCGCCGCGAAGACGAATCAACATAATCATGAGAGGAGCCCCCAAGCGTCAAGAATAGATGTAACCACCGAAGGGTCAAGAGCGGCCAGAGACAATACCACTAACAGCCGAATCAAGCACCTCCCTGTCACTTTCAATAACCAAGATACCACGGGATTAGACGCCCCGCACAAAGATCCCCTGGTTATCACATTAACTATCGCCGACTGTGAAGTATCTCGAATTCTGGTGGATACCGGAAGCTCCGTCGAAATAATCTTCAAAGACACGTTGAGAAAGATGAACGTGGATGAAAGCAGCATAAAACCCAAAAGAAACCCCTAGCCAGCTTCGCAGGAGACACCACCATATCAGAAGGAACAGTAAAGCTTCCAGTATACATAGGAAACATTCGTAAAACAGTAAGATTCACAATAATCGATAGGCCGACCATCTACAACGCGATCTTCGGAATCCCCTGGATTCACTCCATGAAGGCAATACCGTCGACTTACCACCAGTGCATCAAGATCCCGCTGCCAGACGGAGTGTGCACAATCAAAGGAAGCCAGAGCGCATCTAGAGAATGCTTCGTAGCAGAAGGGAAGACTAGGGAACCAAAGGGATGACCAGACGATTATGTCAGAAAACTAAAGGAGAAACTCTGACGACGAAAGAGAGCATCCGAAAAAGGCACCAAAATCAAACACGTCACAATCGGAAAAGAAAACGACAGCCTCCAAAACGAGGCAAAACCCCCAACAGAGAACGAAGAGGAAAACATCTCCCAGACGTCCAAACCCGACGAACCATCGTCACCGACCAAGCAGGATCCGACGCAGGCAACTGCCAACACCGACGACTAAAATAGCGCTCGAACAAGCTCGACCCGAGCTCGTGGAATAAGCATCGCCCATGGAAACGCTTAGCCCCCGAGCTCAAATAAACGGACAAAACTCCATATGAACTACATATGGCTTGATCCCCCCGGGGTACGTAGGCAGCCCACGAAAAGGGTGCAACCACAATACCGCCTAAAGAAGAAACGCTCTCGGCGAAGGGCCTAAAAAACCCTGACCCGACAGCGAAGTCGAGGCTAGACTCGCACAGGTCGGTGATCGGATAAGCCACGTCGAGCTTGCTCACGCACTTATCTCGGTCCTACCTTACAGGGGATAAGTTGGGCCGAGTCCTGCCCTCCGCCTAAAAAAGAAACGCTCTCGGTGAAGGGCTTAAAAAACCCCGACCCGACAGCAAAGCCGAGGCCAGACTCGCACGGGTTGGTGATCGGATAAGCCTCGTCGAGCTTGCTCACGTACTTATCTTGTTCCTACTATTGGGGGTAAGCCTGCTCGAGTCCCGCCCTCCGCCTAAAGAAGAAACGCTCTCGGCAAAGGGCCAAAAAACCCCGACCCGAAAACGAAGCCGAGGCCAGACTCGCACAGGTCGGTGATCGGATAAGCCACGTCGATCTGGCTCACACACTTATCTCGGTCCTACCTTACAGGTGGTAAGCCGGGCCTAGTCCCGCCCTCCGCCTAAAGAAGAAACGCTCTCGGCGAAGGGCCTAAAAAACCCCGACCGACAGCGAAGTCGAGGCCAGACTCGCAAAGGTCGGTGATCGGATAAGCCACGTTGAGCTTGCACACGCACTTATCTCGGTCTTGCCTTACAGGGGGTAAGTTAGGCCGAGTCCCGTCCTCCGCCTAGAAAGAAAATAAAAAGCCGAGGTTAGACTCGCACGAATCACCGATGGGAAAGACTAAAGGCCAAACCCCGCTCACAGAATAGGAATACAAAAATCCATGTCACACGAAGGAGGCCGCAGGAACACGCCCCTGAAGAAAGGGAGGAAAAACACTCATATAGCCAAAAGCAAAGATAAGAAACCTCTTCAAATTTCAAACATTTTACATACGTTAATAAAAACCGAAGAATCACCAACGGTCAGAAAGAAACAACGACCCAACACAATTACAAGCGCAATGGCTCCCTCTCATACAACTAAAGACGTGGAGAAAACATGCATTTCTTCGAACAAGTCATACAACTAAAGGCGCGGAGAAGTCGAACAACTCAAAAGCAAAGATAAGAAACTTCTTCAATATCTTTAAAAGTCTTACACACATTAATAAAAAAAAAAGAGACAACAAAAGCAATCAATCGATCGTCAAATCCTAGTCCAAAGAGAAGGACGGAAGGTCGCTAAGCTCCAAGTCATGCACATCCATCTGATCCAAGGCAGCCGATTGCACCAACAAGGGTTGCTCATTCTCAGCCAGCTTTTCTGCAGGAATAGGAATCCCCTCTTCAATGAACAACTTAAGGCAACTGAAGACACCCGAAAGCTGAGTCTCAGCCAAGACCTGGGGACGAACAACATCCCGATTAGACATGTACTTCCTCACCTTCTCCACGAAACCACCGAAGCGAGCAGACATAACAGACTCAACACGACGCCTCTCCGACTCTACCAACTCCGTACGGGATTCATTCAGTTGCGTCATCTCCGCCTCCAAAGCCGACTTCTGGGATAACAACTCCTTCTCGCGACAATCCCGCTCAGCGACATCCCCTCTAAGGCGTTCAACCTCAACTTTTAGATCCCGATTTTCGACTTCAAGCTTCGACGAGTTCTCCTCCAAACCTTTCAATGACAAAGAGGTGCTAGACGATCTTTCCTTCTCCTCGGCCAAAAAAAGACGCTCCAGCTCAAGTTCGTCGGAAAGACGTTTGCATTTCCGTTCATACAGCCCCAACAGATGATTTCCCCGTATTTTCGACTACAAAAAGAAATCCGCGATAAGAAACAAACGGCAGAACGAAGAAGAAAGCAACAGAAATACCTGAGCCTCATACGAAGCCCACTCAACGTACTCCCGGGAGAAAATCAGATCCTCTAGATGCGGCATAGAGCTCGATGACAAACAAAAACTGTGAAGAAACCGAGCACAATCTTAAGAAGTCTTGGAACCACCGGAAGAAACCTGCTCGATGGCACCCGCTACTCCAGAGTCCCCACCAGATAAGACATCGGGACAAGAAGAGACCGCCGGTAGAGAAGTCGTCGGAACGCCAAGATGAGGAGAATCGACCAATGGTATTCGCTCACGATCACCCACCGGCTCATCAGGAGAAGAGCGAACAGCGGAAACAGGGGGATCAATACATGAGCGGCAGAGACGGTGACAGCCGGGGTCGGAATCAGAACTGAAGAAGAGACACCTCCCTATAGATTCACCCAAGGAAGACCGGAAGCCGATCCCTTAATAACAACAGAGTACACAAGAATGTCCCTCTTAACTTTCCCCATCCTCCTACCATGCGAAGCGTCTCTTTTCCTATTCGAAGACCCAGCAGCCAAGGAAAGCCCGGAACCAACTCCCCAGGAAACTAAAAATATAAGGAAAAAAAACAAAGATACAAGATAAGCACGGAAAAAGACTATTGCATGGACCACCGAACTATCCAGCATTGATACGAGGAATGCTCCGACAAACCCGCTCAACGCTAAAATCACTCCAAGAAATTTTCTCGGAGCCAAGAATCCGGTTTAAACGATCGTTCGCCCACGACGGAAGAGGCCAATGCTTCCCGTGACCCACTAAAAACACAACAACACAAAAATCAATAAATCAAGCAACATGACCAGCAAAAACCAGAAGACAAATTAAACTACCAGGCTGAGGATTCCATTCGGTCCTAAAAACCGCAGAAGAATCAACCACAGAAGCAGGACTGATACGCAAGAAGAAATATTTCCGCTGCCATCCATCGGCTTTAGACGGTCCCCGACCGTCCATAAGGCGACAGTGGGTCTTGATGCTAACAGAAAATGTCTCATCCTTAGTAAAATTCATCTGGGAGAACATCTCGAAGAACTCGACATAAACGTCAGCATCCACCTCCGCACCACGAACCAAAGCGATTACCATATTACGAATGGCGGCCAGAGACATTTGAGAGATAGCCACATCACGGTTCGTAGCATAAGAGGTTAGCAACTGAGGAAGAGGAAACCATAACCGCGATTGAAGAAAAGACAAACTATACAAACACACCCAGCCCGGAGGCGCTGACCACGGTTTCTCCTCTTCTAGCGAAATCTGCGCTTTGATCTCCCAAGAAAAACCGCATTTCTTCCACATACGCTTTAAAGCATCCTCAGTAAGGAGAGAAGATCCAACAAACTCTTTATTACCCTCGACAGGATCATCAGCAGAGTGTTCCTTTTCAGAATCATTCCCAGAATTGTCACCGAGGGTAGGAGACGGTAAGGCACCCACGGAGTCAACCCGATCGTCAGGTTCCACAAAAGAAGAAGCCGTTGCCGGAGGAACGGAAAGGACCGTCGCATGAGAAGCAGGAGCCATCGCCGGAGGAACAGAACCAGAGGCTGACGAAGTACGAGGAAGATCCTCAACATCCGCCATCTCGGGGGTCCTAACTAGCGATTCAAGACTATCATCCATCGCGAAAAGAAAAATCTGAGAGACCGGTGGCACAATTACAAGGAGGAACAAGCAAAATAAATTAAAATAGAAACGCTACGAACGAGAAGAAACGACGGAACTAGAAAATAAGGAGAAAGGAGTAACTTTTTAAAGCAAGGAAGTCAGCAGAATTGGAGCAACGAAGCAATAAGTGGGGAGCAGAAGACAATCGGGAGAGCAGGACGGCAGAATGGCAGGCTCCGACATCTATCGATGTGATTGAAAGGTTTCAAAGTAATGAAAATCGGTGGTTCACTATAGCGGACCCAACCCACGAAGAAAAAAAGCCACTCCAAGCCCAAAGCGTGCACTCCTACCCAACTCGCTCAAAGACCGCAATGACGACCTATGACGCACATCCACGCGCCAGACTCGAGGGGGGGGGGGTAATGTTGGAGGATGGGCCGTCGGCCTATTCGCGAGTTGGATATAAGGGAAAGAACCCTAGAAATGCCCATTTAAAAAATGACATCTGCAGCGACATCCAAGGAACATGAGCCTAGGACGCGTAGGCTGCACTGATCATAGGCAGGAAACCTACGCAAGCAATAGGGTGATGATGAGTGCCGAACCAACTCCCTGAAATACAACCACTACGAAGCGGAAAAGGTGCATCCAAGCGAATATAAATAGAGGGGAACATTCAATGAAGAAGGGGCAGCGAGATAGAGAGAGAACAGTTAGAGAGATAAAGTAGAAAGAATTATTCTTGAGTTTGATTTCAAGACAACGAGTTCTTCTTTGTATTTTTCTCTTCGGCTTTTGTTAAACACTTAATAAACGAAACTTTTGGGTCCTTCTTAATCTCACTTAATATTTGTTTAGTCTTCTAATCTCCTGTTACCGGATGTAGGATTCATCAATGGGGATAAAGAAAAAAAGTTGAAACTAAATCCAGCTTCGCTGTTGACTTCAAAGTTCTCACCTTGGGGGATAAAACTAACTCTTTGGTAATGACTAGAGTTGAATGATTGTGATTCTCATATTTTAAAAATATACTTCAATGATGATTGATTAATCTTTTCGAGACTGAAACAGACATCTCATGTGTAAACACATCTTAAAAATGAGTTTATTCTCAAAATAAAATAACTATATAATAATAATATAATTTAGTGAAATTAATAATTTTAATTGAGCCGTTTATTAAATAACAAATGTTGAAAGATTTCTACATTCTTATTAACAGTTTTCTTTTTTTCTCCTTTATTTATTTTATTGTCTAAGAGATGGAATGGAAAAAAATCAATGATAATGCTCCTAGACATAAAAGTTGAAAACTAAATCCATCTTTTTTGAAAAAAGGCTTAAACTAAATCCACCTTCGGACTTCATGGGATGATACTAACTCTTTGATAACGACTATAATTAAATGGTTCTTTAGAAAATAATTGTGATTCTCATATACTTTTTTTAAAAAAAGTATACTTTAATGATGGAATCTTTTCGAGACTGAAACAGACTTCTCATGTGTAAACACATTTTAATGGATGGAGAATGGACTTTCAAGTAAACAACTATTTTGACTGACGTGATTCGTTATCTCAGAGATCGTTACGTCAAATTATCTAATTGAGAGTTGACTTGAAATGTCCACCATGTGTGTCAAGTTGAAACATGCAGTAACGTAACGTAAAGTTGGCTAGATGCAAACTAACACACATGACACTTTTCAATAAAAAATGTTCACAAGAAACTAGTTTACTAATCAATCCTAGAGCTACGTTCACAAGAAAGAAAAAACTAGTTTTAGTAGATGAATAAAATTCTTTGTTTAAAAGAGTTTATATGTTTAATATGAATAAACCTCTTAGTGGCGCCGATTTGTTTATGTATTGATATCAGATATTGACCCTCTACTTTGTGTACTCTTGATCAATTATATATATATATATATATATGAAGATTGTTAACTTGAAGACATAAATAGAGCCAAATGAGAATGAAGTGCAGTGAAGTGAAATTGGATGAACCGTAGTAAAGTGGATAAGTGCAGTGAAGTGCAGTAGAATGCAGTGAAGTGCAGTAGAATGCAGTGAACTCTATACATGTATCTAGACACTTATGTGGGCTGATTCATGGGAACCTTAGCTCAACCAATCAGAAGCCATCATGCTCTCCTACAATCAGATTCATTTACTCAGATTACACCCAGCAATCAATCCTAGCCATTCATCTTCAAGCAATCCTATACATTGATTTTAGGTAACTGATTTTGTAATTTATTTTTTTTATTTAAAGACCTTTAGATGCCAAGTTGTAATCCAAGAGAGAGATGGGAGTTTCCCCTCCTCCTTCATAATCTGAAAGTGTTCTCGGTTATGAAACTTTAATCTTGGTTACTTAATCTCTCAATATCTTTTACTCTCAGTCTCTCTAATCTCTTCATAATCTCCTGTTTCTCAATCACTTGCACTTTCTTCCATCAGACTCTCTCCTTCATCAGTTCAAGACTTCTCACCCCCTAAAGGGCTTGTTCTTTACTCACATCACCTGAGACTCTGAAAATCTTATATGGTATCAGAGTTTCCAAACTCCTGAAAATCACAAAGCTTCCGCAAATCAAGCACAAGCTCACCCTCATTTTTGTTCAAACCATTGGAGAAGTTTCTGTCTTGTTGGTTGTTCAATCTCTTCAAGAGGAAGAAGACTGCAACCAAGGCGTGTCCAGAGATTTCCCAAGGTCTATCATCCTTTCCTGTTCAGCATGAAGAGATCTCTTGGAGAAAGAAGGTTTTGGAGCTGTTTGGCAAACAAAACTCCAAACCAAATCTGTACAAGCAATTTTCATACAGATTTTGTAATCTATTATCTATTTAAAGGCCTTTAGATGGCAAGTTGTAATCCAAGAGAGAGATGGGGGTTTCCCCTCCTCCTTCATAATCTGAAAGTGTTATTGGTTATGAAATTCTAATCTTGGTTACTTAATCTCTCAATCTCTTTTACTCTCAGTCTCTCTAATCTCTTTAATCTCCTCATAATCTCCTGTTTCTCAATCACTTGCACTTTCTTCCATCAGACTCTCTCCTTCACCAGTTCAAGACTCTTCACCCCCTAAAGGGCTTGTTATTCACTCACAAAACCTGAGACTCTGAAAATCAGATGATCGACTCAACATTTGTTTGTTGGGTTTCACTTGATGATTTTGCTGTGTTTGTGTTTGAACAGTTTGGTAGTTATCTCTTTGGGATGAGTGATGTTGTTGCTAAACAATCAGCTGAAGCAAATACTCCTCTCAACATAAAGAATCTTCATTTGGGTTAGATGATTGGATTTCTCTTTATTGTTAGCTTTCTTGGTCTTTTCTCGGTCGTTCCTCTTCGAAAGGTACGTATATGTCCATTAATTAAATCTCTGGTCATTAACCATTTTAATACATTTTGTAGCATTAAGTTTCACAAAGTACAAATCTTTTGATCATGATCCATTCACATAAATTATATTACGATGATTCTCGTGTTCTGAAAGTTAATCACTTACAGGAAGCAAGTTAGAGCATTGGGGAAGTTTTTCTCATTCAGTTTCTTGTGGGGTTTCTTTCAATGGTTCTTAATTTACTTCTAGTGATGACTCTGGTTTTGCTAACTTCCCTAAATTTGGTCTAAAAGCCTATGAAAACAAGTATGCTAACTATTCACATTCCACATATCGGTAAAATTACAATTTCATCTTAAACTAATTTTTTTATTGTGTATATAAAAACAGGTTCTATTTCGATTTCTCGGCTACATATGTTGGTGTTGGAATGATATGTCCATATCTAATCAATGTGTCACTTCTAGTTGGATCAATACTCTCATGGGGTTTTATGTGGCCTCTCATAGATGCCCTTAGGCCGCACTGTCGTTGGTCTATACAAGCAATTCAAGAACATAGACGCTTTTCCTGTCAACGACCGTTCAACACCAACCACCGTAACACCAACCACCGTAACCATTTCTTACGACAACAAACGAAGAACAGAGCTTTTCCTTAAAGACAGAATCCAATCATGGATCGCTGTAACAGGTTACGTAATCATGGCTATTGTCTCCATCGTCACAGTTCCACACATCTTCCCTCAGCTCAAATGGTACCACATCTTGACAATGTACATAATCGCTCCAGTACTAGCCTTTTGCAACGCCTACGGTTGCGGACTCACAGACTGGTCCTTAGCTTCTACTTACGGCAACGCCCACTGTGTATAAACACATATCCAGTCTGAGATCTAGCATTGTGTGGGTCAGATAAGTACCCAGCATCTGCATATCCGGCCAAGCTATCTCCTGGTCGGCTCATATAGAACAATCCGAGTTCCTTTGTTCCTTGCAGATATCTGAACAGATGTTTTATTCCGTTCCAGTGCCTAAGTGTCGAACATGAACTGAATCTAGACAGTAAACTCACGGCAAAACTGATGTCCGGTCTAGTATGACTAGCCAAGTACATTAAGGCTCCAATGGCACTTAGGTAAGGCACTTCCGGTCCGAGTGTCTCCTCGTCCGGCTTCTTTGGTCCGAATGGGTCCTTCTCTAGGTCTAAGGACCTTACGACCATAGGACTTGACAAGGAATGAGCCTTGTCCATATTAAACTGCTTGAGTATCTTTTCTGTATATGTCTTTTGATGCACAAGGATTCTTTTGTCTACATACTCAAATTGCAGTCCCAAACAGAACTTAGTTTTTCCTAAGTCTTTCATTTCGAATTTTTTCTTTAGACATTCGACTGTTTGGGAAATCTCTCCAGGGGTTCCTATTATATTCAGGTCGTCCACATAAACCGACATGATCACGAAGCCCTTGCTGTCGAATCTCTTTATAAAAATACATGGACTTATTGGATCGTTCTTATAACCCTCTTTCATTAGGTACTCTGATAATCTGTTGTACCACATTCGACCTGATTGTTTCAAGCCATATAAGGCTTTATTCAGCTTAATACAATGATGTTCTCGAGAACCTTTCTTATCTTTGAGCTCAATACCCTCTGGAACTCTCATATGAATTTCATTATCCAGTGGACCGTACAGGTATGCAATTACTACATCCATTAGGCGTAAATCAAGTTTCTCTTTTACGGCCAGACTGATTAAATATCGTAATGTAGTTGCATCCACCACAGGGGAGTAAGTCTCCTCATAGTCTATTCCTGGTCTCTGTGAGAATCCTTGTGCTACAAGCCGTGCTTTGTATCTCACTACTTCTCCTTTCTCATTTCTCTTTCTCACAAAGACTCATTTGTATCCCACTGGTTTGACATCTCTTGGTGTCACGGTTATAGGGCCAAAAACGCCTCTTTTCTTTAATGATTCTAACTCCACGTTTATAGCTTCTTTCCGTTTGATCCAATCTGATCTTTGCATGCATTCATATATGGACGTGGGTTCTAGATCCTCATCTTTTTCCATGATCTCAAGTGCTACTTTATATGCAAATATATCATTGACGTCGATATCTTTTCTGTTCCATTTCGTTCCAAACATTATATAGTTTATAGAGATCTCTTGACTGTCCGGCCCTTGTGTCCCATGAAGTTCGGCGTCCCGAACCCCATCATTTGGAACGGTCGGATCAGTTGGTGTGGCCGGCTCACTTGGCTTGACCGTTTTGGTCGGCTCGGCCGGTCCATCAATGTTCTGGACGGTTTCCTTGATGCTCTCGGATCCAACACCTCTCTTGGACTTCCGAGGCTGTATATCTTTGGAACCAATAGGTCTACCACGTTTGAGACGTTGTTTAGACTCTGTAGCCACTTGACCTTGTCCCTTCTGGACGTCTATTCTTATTGGTGCATTACAAGCCGGTATGTATGACTTTGTCACTCTATTTGGGTCAGCAAATGAATCTGGCAATTGATTAGCTAGCTTTTGAAGATGTATAATCTTTTGGACTTCCATATCACATTCTTTAGTCTGAGGATCTTGCCAAGTTATTGATGGTCGAGACTATTCTATTTTATTGCTCAACCGGCCGTTATCTCCCCCTAAGGTCGGATATGTGGACTCATCAAACTGTGAGTCTGCGTATCTGGCCTTAAACAAATCATCGGTTGTTGGCTCAAGATACTTTATAATTGTTGGGGAGTCATATCCAACACATATTCCCATCCTTCTCTGTGTTCCCATTTTCGTTCTCTGTGGTGGAGCAATTGGAACGTAGACGACACATCCAAATGTTTTGATGTGGGACACGTCTTGCTCATGACCCGTGATTAACTGGGATGGTGAATATCTATGCTCACTAGATGGCCTGATGCGAATCAGTTCTGCTGCATGTAATACTGCATGTCCCCATGCTGATACCGGGAGTTGAGACCTCATTAGTAATGGCCGGGCTATCAGCTGGATACGTTTAATGAAAGATTCGGCCAAGCCATTCTGTGTATGTACATGTGCCTCAGAGTGTTCTACACTTACCGCCATGGACATACAATACTCATTAAACGCCTGGGACGTAAACTCACCAGCATTGTCTAGACGTATAGTCTTTATAGGAAAATCTGGAAAGTGTGCCCTTAGTCTTATTATCTGAGCAAACAGGCGTGCAAATGCCAAGTTTCGTGTGGATAGTAGAAAAACATGTGACCATATGGTCGATGCATCAATCAGAACCATAAAGTATCTGAACGTCCCACTAGGTGGGTGTATTGGTCCACATATGTCTCCCTGAATCCTTTCCAGAAAATTTATGATCTCTTTATTAACTTTGGCTGGTGATGGCCTAGTTATGAGTTTCCCTTGTGCACATGCTGCACATGTGAGATTGTATGGGACAACTCCTTTAATCGTGTGCCCTTGTGAATTCATTATCAACTTTCGCATTATGTTATTACCGGGATGACCAAGCCGGTTATGCCATAGAGTGAAAATTTCGCAGGCATTAGCCTCGATCATACTGATCTTTGCATAGTATAGACCAGTAGACATTGCAGGTATGGTTTCTAGGATCTTTCTATTGCCTTTGGTGATTGAAATTATCTTAAGGAATTCTTTATTTCCTTCTTCCCATGTTTCAAGATGGAAACCATTCAATCTTATGTCTTTGAAACTCTAAGCTTCTTTTAGAGCTTGGGGAATACAAGGCAGTTTTGATCTCTAGATGAGTGCCCTTAGGCACCAATACACATGCCTGGCCGTGACCTTCAATCAGGCCGGCTACACCTGCAATGGTGTGTACGTTTGCACTTTGCATTGTGAGATTTACGAAATATCTTTTGTCTCTAAGTATTGTGTGACTTGTGCCACTATCCACCACGAGTATGCTCATATCATCTTTCATTTCTATAAGTAATAAGATTTCTAATCTCAGAGACTTTATAAAACTTTAAAACTTTCTTTATTAAAATTTCAGAACACCAACAATAAAAATTAAAAACACCAAAGCAATCATAAAGCAATAAAACAAGTCGTATAGAAAATTTTAGTCTTTGAGACAATCAGAAGTCTCAAAATCCATTAGGTCATCTTTAGCAATGTCGAAATCATCATCAGCCTCATATCCGGAATCGTGAACCATGTGAGCCTCCGGGTTCTTGTTCTTAAGACTTTCTTGGTAGAGCTCACACAAGTGCTTAGGAGTTCTACAATTCTTTGCCCAATGGTTGCCCATCCCACATCTGTGACAAACGGATTTGGTCGAGTAAGACGGTTTGGATATACCACCTCGACCTCGGCCATAACTGCCTCGGCCACGGCCGGGATTGGAACCACGACCACAGTTATTGTGGTTTCCTTTCCGGCCGGCCAAGTAGTTGTCTCGGCTGTTCGAGTAATTGTCACGACCACGGTTCCTGTATCCACCTCGGCCTTTGCCGTGTGATCTCTTATCATTTTGGATGTAATTGCATTCGTTGGGATCTTTCTTTTCAACCTCATTGGCCTTTGGTAATGATGCTGTTCCAACATGTCTAGCTTCACTGTTCTTCATCAGGAGCTCATTGTTTGCCTCGGCCAGTAGCGGGCACGAGATTAGATCAGTGTATGTGGCGAAGCCTTTCATTCGGTACTGCTGTTGCAGTATTATGTTCGATGAATGGAATGTAGAGAATGTTTTCTCAAGTAACTCTTCTTCGGTTACTACTTCACCACAAAGTCTCAGCATCGAGACCGTCTTAAATAAGACTGAATTGTACTCATCCACTGACTTATAATCCATGAATCTTAGATTCTTCCAGTCATTTCTAGCCTTTGGGAGTAACACCGTTTTCTGGTGATCATATCTATGCTGTAAAGCATCCCAAAGCTCTAGTGGATTTTCCATCGTAATGTACTGATATTTTAGACCTTCAATGAGATGATGGCGTATAATACTTAAAGCCCTGTACCGATTCTTATGGGTCTCATTGTTGCCCTTGATGATTGTATCACCAAGTCCCTTTGACCTTAAGCTGATCTTTGTATCTAGCGCCCACTGCAAGTAGTTATCTCCGGAGAGATTAAGGGCTGCATAGTCTCTGTTTGAGATTTTCGACATCTGAATCACATTATCATTCACAATTTAGGTTCACAATGTGATCATGTGGCCGCAGGGTAATTAACAAACTCGGCCACAAACCTGTCTTACGCATTTATGAAAATGAAGCAATCTAATCGACCATAGTGCGAAACAATCATCAAGCCACACGGCCATGTAGTTCTATCTAATGCAACCGGTTTCAAGATTGTATAAACTACATGCTGGTCAATCCCTTTTAAACAATATGAATACAATCCATATTCAGATTCATATGTATGCAAGTAATCTAAATCAATTCTAGGGTTTCCGATTTAAACACTAGAAGGATTCGGTTTCAAGATTAAGGTTTCAAGGCCTTTATGATTTAAATTCTAGATTAGATTATTTCAATCAATCTAACAATCCTAAAACTCAGATTTTATTAAATCAATCAATCAAGCAAGAATAAATAAAAATTGAATTCAAGCTTTAGGTTTAGGGTTTTCGATTCCAAAATTAGGGTTTCTCAAATTCAGATCAGAAACAAATAATCAATCAATTATGTTCTAATGGAATCGATCCTTGTTACTAGTGATGAGATTTGTATGTTTTAATTATGTAATTTCTAGGGTTTCATCAAGAACAAAGTTTCCATAATAATGGATTAGAGTTTTGATCTTTCTAGGTTCTCAGATCAAGATATACCTTTGCTTTGTAGGGGTTTAGAACCGGACCTCCAAAGAATGAGAGAGATTGGATGGAACTTGAAGATGAGATGAACAGACGCTTGCAGGCTCCTATCGGGTCGTGAAACCGGGATGGACGCGAGCTGTCGGCTTGTCTCGGGTGCGAGCCGTGTGCTGATCGGGTTTCGTCTGAGCTGGAGCGTGAGCTGGGGACGTCGAATCCGAACGGACAGAGGATGTCTAGGGGTTTAGATGGATCGTCTGAGTTTGGAACAAAACGAAGAACGTTCTTAGGGTTTTAGAGTCGCCGGTTTTAGGCTTTTAGGTTTCGATTTTGTCTCAGGGTTTTGGAGGCTATCGTGCTGATAACGTGTTGTAAAAGAATGGGAAAACTGTGTGTTTATTTCTGAATAATAAGTTCCCTTTATATAGGGGTTACAAGGAAGAGATAAATGGAAAGAGTACAAAACCTAATCCAAAAGGAAATAGGAAAACTAAAGATAACAGGAAAAGGAAAACGTCCTAATCTTAAGTCGGTCCAAACCGACCGACTCTCTCTCCTCTTGGTCGCGGCTGCGGCTGGGCCTGGTCGTGGCTGATGGGCCTCCTTCTTCTGGTCTTGGTTAATAGCAATTCACTCCATGATTTATAACAGTTTTGCTTTTAATTGTCAAACTGTATCTTTGTTGCATCTCAATTACTTAAGTTTGTTACTTCTATTTTTTCCCATTAGACTGTTATAAAACAAGGTGACAAAAAACGTAAGTACAATTTTTTTGAAAAAATAGTACCGAACTGTTTGAGATTAAAATATTCTAAATAGTTTTTTTGTGAATTAATATTTTTAAATAGGTGAGTCGTCAATAAACTAGCACATGTTTTTTTTCATTCAATATAGTCATTCAAAGGTGAGATCTAAGTTTTAAAAACTAGCACATGTTATAGTTCCAAACTAGATTTCGATCCGCGCAATCGCGCGGATTTTTGTTTTCATTTATTTTTATATAAACATTTTGTTTTCAATTTTAAATTGGTATATATTATAATATATATGTGTCTATCAATTTTTAAAACATAATAAGTTTACAGTATATTTTTTTCATTGAATAGATTGTTTTAAACTTTCACATGTATTTGTATCTTCTTCTATATATATATTTTCGGATTATTATTTCATTATTAAAATTGTAACTATATATATAAAGATTAGTAAAATATTGTTTTATTGTCATATTCAAAAATATTGTAACATTTTACAAATTTAAAAAGTTTTTAAAAAATTAAACTTTTCGCTTCGTAGATTTATATGATAGAGTAAATTATTAAACATTTAGTTTTTGTTTAATTTTTAAAATAAACTATATAGATTAAAATTTGAGTGTCCTCCTGCCATTCAGACATGGGCACGTGCGTCAACCCCAACACCACCAACACTATTCCCAAGTGGAAGTCACTTCACAAATATAGATTACCTCTTCTGGCGGAAGAATGATATCGTAGAACCAAAATTGGACAAGGACCCTTATCCTTGGATCATATGGTATATTTGGAAAGCAAGAAACGACAAACTCTTTAGAGGAATTGACATCGACCCTTTGAAAACTGTCAGACATGCTGAATCTGAATGCCAAGCTTGGTTTGACGCAAATCAAAGACCGGACGAAATGGTGGAAGAACAAAATACAGTAGGGGTTCCAATCTCCGAGCGATGCATGATAGATGTGTCTTGGACACATGATGCACTCTTTAGTGGTTATGGATGTGCATGGGTAAATTCAAGTGGAGTGATGCAACTATTGGGAGAAAGAAATCAACGACGACGAATCTCACCATTGCACTCTGAACTGGAAGCTTTATCTTGGGCAATGGAGTGTATGCTACAGGTATCGACATGTCAATCTTGGGACTGACTGCAAGGACTTAATCTCGATGATCAAAGACTCTGGAGCATGGCCGAGCTTTTCTACTGAGCTGGAGGAATTTATGAAGTTGAAAGCAAGATTCACGGAGTTCTCGATTGTTTTTGTACCTCGTCAGGAAAATGTATCGTCTGATTCATTAGCTAAGATAGCGAGATCCTCCCATAGGGAATTGTATTACATTGGTTGTTCTGTTCCGGTCTGGTTCCCAAGACCACCTCAAGTTTGAGTAATAGAATAGCCGTTTCAAGAAAAAAATAAAATAAAAACACCCGATGCTTTCAATTAAAATTTTGTTATATAGTGTTTACGAATTCATCTATATGTTATTTTTTGTTAATTGATATAAGATGTACCCCAATAAGTTTGATTTCTGTAATTTCATACATTTTTCCTACTGAATGATAATATATTTGTAGAAGTCAAAATATGACGGGTTACTTAATTGTATAATACTTATGTTTACATGTGTTGACATCTTGTCGATTCTACTATTAGTCAAATGTTTTACCGTAGCTTTAGTAGTTGTGCTGTTACTATTAACTTACGTTCTTGATCGATTATGAATTATTTATAGATCATATTATCAATTTATGGTTTATAGTAAAGATACACAAAATTTTATAATAAGAGTTGCAACTTTTTAAATGTAAATGACGTTTCATTTTGTGTTAGATAATGCTTTGATCTGATTTTTTTTGGATATGTATATTAATTGAAACTGAAATTGCGTTAACTGACATTTGTATGTTCCGACATATTTGATTTTTACAAATCATATTACATGCGTCATATTGAATGATAATATTTGAATGATAATGTATTTGTAAAAATTAAATTCAGTCCAGTTACTAATTTCCGGTTATACATATGACTAGATGATAATCCGCGCGCATACACAGATGAGTTTTTATACTAATGTTTGTTCATTAAATGGTTTTAATATTTGTAACACTACAATTTTTATCGATTGTAAAGTGACGAATACAAATGTTGGTCTATAAAATGTATCATCATTGTCGAAGAGTTAATATCTTACGGTTCATTTTAATTATTTCTAGACTTCATATGCACAAAACAAAATGAAGTTTGCGGCTGACACAAATCATCAAAACCAGATAGGAAACTTTGATTGTAAAATGACGAAAGATGATTAAGTTTTCTGCTATCGATTGTTTACTATTTGACTTTCCATAAGTGATTTCATTTTCTACCTCTATAAAATTTTGTTTTTGTTTACGTTTATGTTTCACTGATATGAATTTTATTTCCTTTTTTTTCAACTTTTTCTGTGAATTCATTAATGTCAATATAAAAAGATAGACATCTGTAAAAATTAGTTCGATTCCAGATACATATCTAATAATCAATTGTTTTAAAGAAAATCACTGGCAAACTCTATTCACAGGTTAATGTTCAAATCTAATATATCAAGCTATAAAATATAAGTGTAGACTCGAAATATAAATGTCTGTCTAGTATATATTCACCAGTTCGGTCTAAAAATCATCTAATTCTAGAACAACAAAACAAACTACTTATTTTATTAACCTATGCTTTTGAGGTTTAGCTACTTAAGAGTATACCGATAAAAAAATATATAATATTTTACCATTATAGTATATGCAAACTATGTATAAACTAAAATCTGTTTGATTTATTAAATGATTAACCAGAAAACTTATAATAAATAGTTCAAATCTCTCATTCTTACAATTATAATAACTAGATAGGGTAGGGTATTAGGGAGAAACAAATATTAGAAGAATTATCAAATTTCTCATTCTTTGAACAAACTCAAAAGTATGTGATTGGAACCTTGTCATGATATTTCATTAAAAGCTTTTCAGAAATAAAAATCAAGACTAAATTATTTAATCTGAATGAAATAATATATATATATATATATATATATATATATTAAAAATCACTTTCATTTGAAGAAGTGTATTTATGGGATTGTCATGATCAAATAACATATTAGAAACCACCTATTTAAAAAATAATTTGTATAGATAAAAAATATATACATTAGAGTAAGCACGTAAATCAAAACCAATACATTTTGTTTATTTACAGTCATGTTTTTGGTAAATAAATCAAAACAATCATTTTATTTACTTTATATGGTATATAATTAAATTTTAGTGATATTTACATTAATATATCTGGTATATTTATATTTATATTTATTATTGACACTTCTTACTCATATGATTTTATTTACATTTTCATATTTGCTGTAACAAAATTTTAAACCATTAGTCACAAAAAAATTAATGTGAGATTTTTAAATATAAATTTCAAAATTAAAATATTAAGATCTCAATAATTTTTCAATGAAAATTTTGAAATTAACATATTTTTATATATTTTATATAGTATATAATTTAATTTAAGGAGAAATTGCAAAAAATGACTCAAAACTTGATTTTGAATACAAAAGTGTACCTCAAATTCAATCAAATGCAAAAGTAATCCAAAAAACTAGTGAAATTACAACAACCTCCTTATGACTAAACATAAACATATCTTTGTAAGTCTTCTCGTTCAGTAGATCTTAAAAATAATTTAAAAAAATATTTTGATGGGAAAACAAATTGAAATCATGTAATAAAACATTTCTAAATGATGTAAATTTATTTTTACTAAAATTGAATTATTTTCAACATAGATGAGTGAAAGTAGATTAACTCATGATAGTCCTTGGTTTAGGATTTGGTAACATATGTTATAACATTGTTGGTGTATTTAGGGTTAAATTTTGAAATCTTATCTTTTTTTTTTTTTAAATTTGTTTTGACCTATATGTGTTTAGTGATTATCTAATAACTTGATTTAAACACTTTCTATGTATTTTAAAAGTTTAAGGAAGAGTTTTTTTGTTTAGTTATTTGATTATAGGGTATGGAAGACTCACATAAGACTTCTTAGGAATTCTTCTGACATATTCCACCAAAATTTTAGTACAATTTAGGGTTCCCGTCTAAATTTTAGAAGAATTTAGGTTTCCGGCTAAATCAAAGTCTTCCAGAAGTCTTCTAGAAGTCTTCTCATGTATTAGATCTTAAAAGTGATTAACAAATTTTATAAAAAAAATATTTTGAAAGAGAAAAAATCAAAATCATGTAATAATAAACATTTTTAAATGATGGAAATTTAGTTTTACTAAAATTAAATTATTTGAAAATAGATGAAAGGATGTAGATTGAGTCATGATAGCCTTCGGTTTAGGGTTTAGTAACATATGTTATAGTATTGTTGGTATTTTTAGGGTTAGATTTTGAAATATTATCATTTTGATTTTATTTTAGTTTGATATATATGTGTTTAGTGACTATCTAATTAGTTGATTTAAACACTTTCTAAGTTTCTTTTAAGTTTAAGGAAGTGTTTTTGCTTAGTTATTTGATTATAGGGTCTAGAAAACTCCTACAAGACTTTGGTTTAGGGTTTAGTAACATATGTTATAGTATTGTTAGTATTTAGGGTTTAATTTTAGAATCTTAACTTTTTTTAATTTTTTTTTTGATTTACATGTGTTTAGTTTTGTGTATATTAAACGCTTTATAAGTTGATTTTAACGGATTTGTTTTTGCTATCTAATTAGTTATTTTATTAGGTTATGGTTTGAAAAACTTCTAGAAGACTTCTAGAAGACTTCCCAAGAAGTCTTCTGACATATTCCCGCCTAAATTTTAGTAGAATTTAGGTTTCCCGCCTAAAGCGAAGTCTTCCAGAAATCTTCCAGAAGTCTTCTCATGTATTTGATTTTAGGATCTAGAAGACTTCACAAGAAGTATTCTCTTAGAAAAACTTCCCAAGAAGTCTCTACATCGAAAATATTTAACCTAATTAGAATTTTTGCCTCCATATATAAAGAAAATTTACACATTCTTTTTTTTTTCCTCTCAAATGGCTGCAAAAAATGTAATATTTCTCATTCTAAAACTCTCAAACCTCTCTCTAATCTCTTTGAACATCAAAACACCAAACTTTAAGTCCATTTCTTATTTTTTTCTTATGTCTTCTCACTAATTTATCTTCTTTTTGCGGATTTTTCATTACATGGTCCTCATCTTTCACTCATTCAAAGGTAGATCTATAAATTTTGGATATGTATTATTGTGTGTTTTATATATTAGATTATAAAATGCTATAGTTTCAACTTAATGTGACTGTTTCGTTTATTATTTAAGCCTAAAATTATATTTTTGAAGTTTTTCTCTGTCTTGAAGCCATGTGGATGTTTTTGAATTTGCAAGTTTTTCAGATCTGAGACAGACTTTGAAAGGCTCCTCAGAAGACTCTCGGAAGAATTCTCATAATACTTTAGGGAAGTATTCTAATGCATTTTATGGATATGTATTTTGTGTTTGTTTATATATTAGATTCTAATAAGTTATAGATTCAACCTAATTTGATTGATTTGTTTATTATTTAAGCATAAAAAAATTGTTTTGAAGCTTTCTCTGTTTTGAAGCCGTTTGAATGTTTTGAATATGCAGATTTTTCAGATCTGAGCCAGACTTTGGAAAACTTCTCAGAAGACTCTTGGAAGACTCTCGGAAGACTTCTTAGGAAGTCTTCTAATGTATTTTATGCTAGACGACTTCCCTCGAAGTCTTCTGCCCCAGGTGGTACAAAGGAATGATGTCAAGTGGAATCCAAACTTATCTATGTGGAGGAATTATATCTTGCTCCATGTGTAATAGTTTTGTTTATGGTCTGTTTTATGATTTGTATGTGTATTATTTTAGTTGTGAATTCTTTTGTAAACTTGAAGAGATTTTAATCAAAAGAATATGGTATATATTTTCATGTTTTTCCCAAAGTATTTGACATTATTGAAGTTATTGATACAACATACCAAAATTTTTTTTAAACCATTCTACCCACTCATAACAAAACATAATAACACAAAAACTTAGTCAAATTTACTAAGACTAAGAGAGAAGACTTCACAAGAAAACTTAGTCAAATTCACAAAAGATCCAACTTGAATTTTAAGTGAGAGATGAAATTTTAAATCTCATGTAAGTTAAAACTTATACCTTATAATCTAAAGAGACACATTCAACCACATTGATTTGATATTCTTGAAGTTACTTAACACTTTTGAAAGTTAAAAGCATACCTTGAAGTTACTTAACACTCTTGAAAATCTTACATAGAAGACTTCTCCATAAGTCATCTAGAGAAGACTTCTTTCTTAAGAAGTCTTCTCGGATTAGCTAGAAACATTAGTAAACATAAATATTTGAAATCTTATAATTATCACCAAATAAGTTATGAATTTCATCCAGGATCCCCAATATTGACTAATACACATGAATTAATATGAAAATATTAAAAAGTCATTTTAATTGTTGAGAAAATGAAAGTTTATTAAACATTGATTTCGAAGACTTCTACGGAAGTCTTCTCCGAGAAAGAAGTCTTCTATTTACGTCATTTTTGCAATTGCAAATTTACGAAGGAGGACTTCTTAAGAAGTCTACTCTACAGAAGACATCTTGAGAAGTCTTCCTTTGTAATTATTGGCTTAATTTTGAATTTGAAAATTTTTCGAAAATGCCAGAGAAGACTTCCTGAGAAGTCTTCTCGGATAAACATGTTAGTTTTGCAATTGATTGAAATTTGTCAGAAACTTGACTTTTTATAGAAGACTTCTTGGAGAATACTTCTATCTGAAAGTCTTCTCAATGTCGCAAGAAGTCTACCTGGAATACTTTTGCAATTGACTATATCTGATTTTTCCAGAGAAGTTTTCTCTCGTAACCAAAGGTTTGACCAAAACCCAGAATAAAATTTGAGAAGACTTCTCAAGAAGTCTTCTCATTAATATTAAATGTTTCTCTATTATTTTTCAATTGCAAAAGTAACCCACGCAGACTTCTTGCGACAGTGAGAAGACTTCGGGAAAACTTTCAGAAGACTTCTATAGAAGTTTTTTCCGAGAAGTCTTCTATAAAAAGTCAAATTTCTGACAAAATTTGGTCAATTTCAAAACTAACATATTTATCCGAGAAGACTTCTCGAGTCTTCTCTTGGATTTTTGGTTTTTTTTTCTTAATAAAGGAAAGTTAGAAGACTTCTAGGGAAGTCTTCTTGATGGAGAACACATCAAGCGAAGTCTTCTGAAAGTCCTCCCGAAGTCTTCTGAAAGTCTTTGCGAACAGATCTGAGAAAAAAAATGATTTCATATCTTAAGCCTCTGAGATTACTTGGTTTGCTTCTCCAAGTACCCATAACTTCACTACAAAAGCTACCAAGTCGTTAATGACCACGAATATTGAGCTTCAATGTCTCTAAGAACCTTACAAAGCTTGGAATCAAAATCTTAGTTTTTTTGGATGAATTTTAAAAGAGAGTGAAAGAGATGTGATTTGTGTGCATAAGTAATGAGACATGAAGAGTAAAAATCAAAACTTTGGTGCATTAAGAGCTTCAAATTGGTTGTTCATGGTGGTTAGTGTATTGATGGCAATGGTAATATTGTAAATACTTGGTGAAGGTGAGGACGATAACGTAAAAGAATCATTTGCAAAAAAAAAAGAAAAAGTAATGGCATTTTCGTGAATAACTCAAACTTCTAGGGTGAATAGAAAAAAAAAAGTTTCAAAAAAAGCATGGGTTATTTTGTGTTTGACTTGAAATTTTAGGTCATATTTGAAAAAAACCTCATTTTAAATTATATTAGTAGATATAATATGAATATCTATTAATGCGAACTCATATTCATACGATTTATGATCATTTATATCTTGTTTAAACAAAAACAGTTAAACCATTGATCACAAAATTTTCAATGTGAGACATTTACTTTTTTTTTTAGTAATTTATACTTTTTTAAAAAATTCAAAATATAACGTATAAGAAAAAAATTAATTTTTTATTATATGCTTAATGTGATTGTTTAATTTCTTTTAGTAATATAAAATTAAACAAAAGAGAGAGGATACAAATTTGTTCTCAAACATGTATTATTCATAATCATAAATAGTCATATGACATATATATGTTAATCATATTAGGTAATTCCATAGCTTTTATTTAAAGAAAACATTGATAATATTCTTTTGGACACTACTATTCAATTTGATAGTTTAATAAGAAGTATAGTATATATTTATATGAACCAACTTATTTTTCTAAGGATTCTAAGAATCATCTTAGTGATAACACGTGGCTACAAAACATGTTTTAATTCTCCAGGATTAATATATAAGGGATTGATTATTCTTATAATGTACTAAGGTATAACAAAATGGTTTAATGTTTGGTAAAGACAACTGAAATCGTTATTGCGGGTAGAGTTAATTTCCTTCAGCGTACGTTGAATTCATTACTGCACAAAACATATAGTATAATAACTTAGTAGTTTTAATAAGCAGTGACATTATATGTAATTAATCTTGGCAAAGAAGAGCTTTTAAATATTGGCTGTGAGAAGGATTCTTATGATGACATCTAAGCAATAACAATTTTGTTAATCACACATGGGACAAAGGTGTATTGTTAATAGTGCTCTCCAAATAATAAAAGGGGGATTAGTTACATGTTTTATTTCAACCTTTTATCCTTTATTATTTGTGTTTGTTATATTAAAAATATGATTTATCATAATTGGTAGAAAATCTACATATGTCTTTTCTTTCTCAAATTATTTTAGTTTTTGTGAATCAGTTCCATGGAAAGTTGCAACCTTTTGGCATTTAATTAAGAAAACTAACTTATTATAACATACATTTCCTGTGTAATGACTAGAATAACATACAAAAAAAAGGAAAAAGTGAGTAAAAATCCAAAATACCCAATCGATAAATAAAATTAAACCAAATATAACTTATTTTATACATCTAATGAAAGAGACTCGATAAGCTAGAAGCTTTTGTTGATCAAAGAAAAGGTAAATACTTTTTTTTTAAACACTTTCTCCCCCACAACATCTCTCTTTCTCGTGACTCACCCCAAGAACCCTAAATCCCATATTGTGAAATCCTCAAACTCCAGATTCACTTTCTTATTAAGATGATTCCTCATTGATTCGGTCATGTCCGCACTCTACTCTACCACTAAAGCCTTCGATTCACACCTTAAATCCCCTTTTTCAAATTCTCAGTTCCGTTGAAGGTCGTTGCTTTATTCACTTTTTCTCAGTTCTTTGTGCCATTTAGAACCCGTGCGAACAACATATGTTATTTGATTTTGGGTTTCTTATTTTGGTAATTATGTGTTTGAAACTATCGACTCCACTGTAGATAAGTTTCTGGAAATATAATTTTCATGTGTACCTTACTTCATTGTACATTATTTACATTGTTCAATGATTCATAACTGTCACTTGGCTTAGATCCGTGGGAATCCATTAAGACATCTTCTGTTGGAGTTATTGTAAGGTTGTAAGAGATGGATTATACATGTTCAGCCCAAGTTGTTCACCATTTGCTGACAAACCAACTGGTTGTGGATAATATTCATGAGCTATGGTCTCTACTAGAAGGTCAGCCAATTAGGTTTTAACTATATGAGTTTGGTGAAATAACATGTTTAAATTGTGAGACTTTTAACATCAATGATAAGGTGGAGGTTGATCATAAGGCGTTTTGGGAATAGATTAGTGTGTCCCCTTCATATGGTCCAATGCTATCTGAGTTGCGCTAATTGTTCCCGTCATTTGAGAAGAGAAGAATGATTGGCTTGCTTTGTGTCTTATCGATTGGCATATTAGGTATCTCTCCAGGTAGCAGAATTCCTTTGGAAGAAGCAAAGAGAGTCCTAGACGCAGAAGCATTTGACAGATACTCTTGGGGACATGTGGGATTTTCCAGCCTCGTTAATTCAGTTAAAGCAGTTTCATATGAAGGAAAGAAAAAAATATGCACTTCGTGGATGTGTTCACGCTCTTCTCATCTGGATGTATGAATCAATACCTGTGTAGGCATGAATATGGGAACCATATTGAGGATAACTAAGTTCCTCTTCTCTCTTGGTCTGCATCCTATCGCCGTATATAGTGGGATCAGTTTTATATAAGAGATAAAAAAGTTCACCAGAAGTTTAAGTTTCTTATATTATTGTAAAATCTTATTAAAAGATATTACTTGTAATGTATTCATACTAATGTTTTTACATGACTTGATTGGTAGTTTTGTGTCAGACATCTCATTGTTAAGGCATAAGCGGACATATACCTTCAATTGGATGATGACAAGGTTGATGATGATTAGGCCTGGGCATAAAATCTAGAACCCGACATCCGAACCGAACCCGAACCAAAAAACCAGATCTGTTATCCGGTCCGAAATGTAAAAATACCTGAACGGATCTTGTAGGGTGGTACGAAACATATCTGAACCTGAAGAGTTATTAACCGAACCCGAAGGAGTAATCCGAAAAATCCAAAATTAATAGTTAATACAAATATTTGAAATATATATAAGCATTTCAAATACTCAATTCAATATTTATGTTGATATAATATGAAAAAATAAACATTAAATTTTAAATAAATATCTTAAATACTTAATTAGTTATATATAGAGACCTTATATATAAGTACTTTATAAATTTTCTTGTTTAAATAACAAGTCCATTCTATTTATAAGGTAATTTGTGTACAAGAAATGTTAGTTTTTATGCTTGATTTAACATTTTATCCTTATTTATCAATTTGATGTGTGTTAATTTCTATTCAATTTAAGTGGTTTTTTGATGTTTTGCTTTTAAAATTTGTCTTTTACTTCAGATATATCTGAACCGATATAACCCGAATCCTAACGATATATTATTACTTTATGGGTTATAGGATGTATTACAAATTAGAACCGAACCCGAAGTGTTATTATCCGAACCCTACCCGTACTTATGAAATATTAGAATGTGACCTAGGACGGTGAACCCGAAAACCTAAAAATCTGAATTACATGATCCGAACCCGAACGTATACCCAAATCCCCATATTTAATAATGATCTTCACAACTTGATTTCAGAAATTCTACATGGGCAGCTTGATGATAAGCATTGGAGCTTGAAGCCAACTAATGAACCAGTAGCAAACAAAAAGAAAAGGACTTTAGTGAGTGAAGAAAATGATTGTATGAAGAAAGAAATTCCAGCGAAGAGTACAACCACAATGACTATGCTTACTTTATTTTTTACTTGTATGTATTGCTGAGTTTAGTTGGTGAAGCCATGCTGGAATTACGTTAGTTTTTTACTTGAATTTATTGATGAGTTTGTTTACTGTTTTATAGCAGGCCTGTGGATCCAGCCTTAAGTCAGGTGGAGATGATGGATTTTGGCATGCCCTGATGGAAGCAATGAAGACATTGACTGCAAAGGTTGGAAGTATGGACACAGTTATTACTGAAAAGATGTTGACTGCAGTAGACACAAAGACTGACGCAAAAGTAAATGCAAGAGTTGGTCAAACCGAGCTGGTACTTGGCAAGCAAATATCAACTTTAGAAAAGAAATTGCTAAACTTAGAAAGAAGATGCAAGCTATTGCCCCCAAAAATGATGCACACTTTGTAAATCAAGAAGATGAAGTCAACATCAATGACCCGGTTAGTGTTTTGCTTCCCTTGCTAGTATGTCTATTTCAGGTTAAAGTAACTAACTAGTCAAAATTAAATTTATATGTTTTTTACATACTCAAATTGTTATGGATGGTCCAAGACATGGCACCATCACATTTGGATGCGGTAGTACAATGTATGGTTAGAAAGAAAGCCAAAATTCCGAGGTCAAGCTAACGTCTCATGTTTTTACTTGACACTGATGGTGAGAAGGTTGTTGAAAAAATCAAGCAAAAATACCCGCCGGAAGATTGAAAAACGTGAAAAAGGAGAAGAATGTAGTTCCACAACTTAGAGATTCTGCTGAAACATGGTCTAGTTCAGAAGACAAGAACAAATATGGTAAACTAGATGCCACATTAGACCAGTTGGTGGCATCATTCTTGGATGGACCTTTGAAAACACGCAAGCCACAACTGACAAAGACTCAAGTCTATCCATATGTAGGGAAGTCAACTGTGAAGAGGATCATAACAAGTGACTCTATCTAAGGCTTACTATGATCCTTCAGATAAAGTTTCTGAGACAAAATGGAAGAAGTTACTGGATTTCCCGTGAACTCATGCGTAAGTGTAATGATTATCATGTCTTATTTGTTCTTCATGATCCATTACTGCTAAACTAACTAGAGGTTATTTTTTTTACTCATTTCAGTGATGACGAAGACGTAGGCACATCCCATTCAGACGCTCACTTCTAGCTAACAACGCCAAGAAAAGATTGGGAAACAGATGAATCCAGGTGGCTAACAGATCCTGTAAGTTTATCATTTTTAATTGTATGAACATGGACAAGCATTCTGTAAGACATTCATTTTATTAGTGTTGACACTCGCAATTTGGAATCTTTTTTTTATTTACAGCATATGACATCTGCAATGCTTATGTTTCATAAAAGATCTATGAAGGACCCTTCACCATACTCTTTGATATACCATGGATTTGACCCATTTTCATCCATGGTATATAAGTGTTTTACTATCTATATATTTTAGTATATAAGTGTTTTACTATCTATATATTTTATATTCTATCATATTAGGTATGTTTTCAGGTTCAGGAGTATCTTGGAGTAAAGTGATCATTATGAAGCATTTAGAAGCTTAAAAGAGATTTCGTCCGAGCTGACCATTAGAGGTCGATACGAAGAAGAAGCAATCGTTCGATGCACATCCAGTGCCGTCGATCGATATTGAAGAGAAGCCTTGACGCTTGAAGATTATGATCGATCGATGTACATCCTGTACCATCAATCGATGTAGAGACGCGAGATGCGCGACTTGGTTCCAGCCGACTCTAAACCCAAGGCTTCACCAAATTACAAGATTACTCCTGACGAGTTTTTAACCTAATAGTTATATACTTGCCTAAGTGTTAGGAGGCAATGGAGCTTTTGGCCACCATTGTATTCTTATTTTCAGCAGAGAGTTTTAGGAGAGAAAATCATATAGAGATTTGTGATTGGAACTCCATTGATTCATCCATTCTATTCTATGCAGTTTTTATCTATATTTTGAGTCATGAATTGCTTAGCTATGTCTGAGTAGTTCACTTGTTTGATTCAGGGTTCAAATAGGTTAGAGGGATTAGCCCCAACTATAGATTTGCTAAGCTGTGATATTCATTGATTGATTTTTCATTAATGCTTGTTTTAGCCTTGCTAACTAGAACATGAACCTAGGAATTAACATGAGTCAAGCATCTTTTACCATCCTGTCCTGAATCTAATCTGTCATGCTAGGACTGCTAGAGAGATGCTAACCGCTGATCTAGGAGACTAGTGAGCATTATCAACCTACACCTAGGGCTTAGCTAGAAGCATCGATCAATATTGTCTTCTGACAATCGATCGATATTGCAAAAGGTGTATTGATCGATATCCTTATAGGATCATCGATCGACACTTTCTTGTGATCAAAAGACGATAGTTGAGATCCAAGACCTAGTTAGTTAACCAGTGAAACATTGCCATCGCTGATCACTGTGATTAAGGAGTTGAGCTCTAATATATCATGCATGCAACTGTTACGCATCTATAGGATTATAATCTCCAACACCTGAATAGAAACCCTGCATCTAATATCTTCCAATAAGTTACACCCGCAATCATATTGTTAGTCGAGCAAATAGACTTGGTCAATTAGGATTGCTATTTACTTTTAAACCATAAAACAACAAACACTTAGAATTAATAATTTGACTAGATTTAATAGGTTCCCTAGCTCCTTGTGGATTCGATCCCTAAGTACTGCAGCTGAACCTCTTATTTGACAGAGTAATCCACTCCTTAGGGTAATTTGAGTGGTACCAAATTTGGCGCCGTTGCCGGGGAGCTTTGATCGCCATTAGATTTAGTGTTATTAATTCTTATTTTTTTCTCTACCCCCATTCTGACACAAAATTTTTTCTTGTCTTTTCAGGTGCATGCCCAGCAGTACCAGAAGCAACAAGGACAAACACCTGCTATTCTCAGAAGATCGTGCTCACTTGGAACGAACGATCCGTAAAGACCAACGTTCCACATCGCTCGACACAGCAGCTTTCACGTCGACTGATTCTCACACCCAACCGTCGATTGACACCCGACCTTCATCGTCGACCGATCTACATCATTCGACATCGATCGATACTACACCACGTACATCGATCGATCATCAGTCGCAAAACATGGTTGCGATTTTTATTCTCAGACAGGACGAGAATGGAAACCTGTATGACCAGGATGGTCATCTGCGTAATGCAACAGGTCAGAAACTAGACGCTTAGGGAAATGTAATCCCTGATACTGATGCTACAGGAGCTGCTCAACCTGTAGAAGAGGCTGCTCGACCAAGGGCACTGGCTGACTACAATCGTCTAGATGAGTACTACGCCAACAAATCAGCTATTCAACTACCAGAGATTCAGAAGCAGAATTTCGAGCTGAAGCCTTAGTACTACACACTGGTGTCGCAGATACCCTACTCTGGGTTACCGCACGAGCATCCTATGGACCATCTAGAGAGGTTCGAGGATCTTATCGCTGCTATTCGAATGGATGGAGTCCCCGAGGACAACCTATTGTGCAAGCTCTTCAAGTATTCTCTGACTGGAGAAGCGATGCACTGGCTTGAGCAGCTACTCACAGGATCTCTAACATCCTGGGCCGACATCAAGAATGCTTTCTTGCGAAACTTCTTTGATGAGGCACGCGCTGAAGACTTGAGGAGCAAAATTGCTACATTCGCGCAGGAGACTGGAGAGTCTTTCAAAGATGCGTGGATCAGATTCAAGTTCTTTCAGCGAGACTGTCCACACCACGGATTCAACGAAGTGCAACTGCTGAGCACTTTCTTTAGAGGTATCACCTTGAGGTATCAGATGGCTCTTGATACAGCTAGCGAGGAAAACTTCAACACCAGGAATCCGGTGGAAGCTTTGAGACTGATAGAAAATCTAGCAAACATCATCAGCACCAAGAACACTGACTTTGAGAGGAAGAAGTCTGTTGCATCCCTAGGGAAAGAGCAGATGGACGAAGTTAGAGCAAAGTTAGATGTGGTTCATGAGCTTCTTAGGAAGCAGGTCTGCTCAGTTGAAGGAGAAGTAGCTGTAGACATGGAAGGAGAAGAAGATGTGAACTAAATTGGAGGTATTGGATTTCAGAGGTCTAGAAACCAGGGTGGAAACATAAACTTCTATGGCAATGGTCAGAGGAGTAACCAGAGTTCACAGTTCCAGAAACCTTTCAGCAACAACAGCAGAGGCTATGGAAACTCATTTTACCAGAATCCACCACCACAGACCCAGGAAAGAAAGATTGAACGAATGCTTGACAGAGTTCTGAATGGACAGCAACAACTCACTGTGGACTTCAATGGGAAGATAGATTCCGCCTACAACAGTCTGAACACGAGAATTGAGACCTTAAGGACTCAGGTGAGGAAGCTTGAAATGCAAGTGGTTCATACTGGAGACACTGTAAAGAGGCAAGAAGCCTTGGCTAAAGACGCATGAGTTGAGAAAGCAAAACACCACGTAAATGCCATCATAGACGATGATTTCTGGCAAGTGGTGAAGCATGAGAAGCTTGGAGAAGGAGACTTCGAAGTTGAAAGCTCCATGAGTTTCGGCGGATCACTATGGTGTCGACAGATGTCAATGGATGCACATCGCTCGACAGACCATGACGAAGATCGATCGACGGATTACCCTAACCATCGATTGACGTCATCTGCTAAATTGACTGCGGAGTGTAGTGCAGTTCGGATCATGACTCATGAGGAATTCGCAGAAAAACATCCTCACCCACCCTCCCATTTCTACGTCAAAATCGATCGACGGCATGAGCCAGCAGTCGACCGACAGAGAGAGACTGATATCGATCGACCCCCCTCACCTCCCATCGATCGACATGCACCTCTCACCTACCGAGTGCGATTACTATCTATTGATAGTGACCGAACTAACGCACTCAGACCACCACCAAAACCTTTAGCAAACCCACCAGAACCTACAACCAACCCTTCAGACACTACACCAGAGCCTATGAAAGATGATGAGGCAACTGAAGGAAGAAGGTTAAGGAAACAAAAGGAGAAGATTCCTAAGAATCTTAAGAGGGAAGCTAATAAGAAGGAGATGGATGGTTTCACTAAGAGAGTCCTTAGAATCCCAGTGGAGAAACCTTTTGATGAAGTTTATTACACACACCGGTTGTGGATGTTCTTCAGAGAGACTAAGGATACTGAGGAGGACATTAGGAGAATGTTTCATCATGTCAGGGAAAGGATGAAACTAAGGATCACATTGAAGAAGAAGAGTGATCCTAGGAAGTTCACAATACCATGTGAGGTGAAGGGTATTGAATTTCCCCATGCACTTTGTGACACAGGAGCATCAGTCAGCATACTACCTAAGGTTATGGCAGACCAGCTGGGTCTGAAAATAGAGCCTTCATCAGAATCTTTCACCTTCGTGGACCTTTCAGAAAGAAGCTCAGGAGGCATCATAAGAGACCTTGAGGTACAGATTGGTAATACCCTTATCAGAGTAGATTTTCATGTCCTGGACATCAAGCTTAACTGGAACTCTTCACTTCTGCTTGGAAGAGCTTTCTTAGCTACAGTAGGAGCTGTATGTGACATGAACACCAACAGATTATGTCTGACACTGATAAATACAGACGTCCACTATGACCTAATTCGAGTTGTGACACAACATGTCAACCTCGTGGAGCTTGGAAATGATCTTGGCTACATTGCAGCATGCCATTGTGGAGCAGAGTACGAAACAGAGTACTCGGAATCGATCGACACTCACACTGCATCATCGATTGATTCCAATGAGTCACCGACGACCGATGAACACTATCCCACGTCACTCGACGGGAAGCATCCGGTAGACCACTTCACATTACCAGATCAGTTTTATCCAGACTTTGCCTTTCAACAACCCAACAAAAAAGGAAGTGATGACTATTCAATAGGCAGTTGGGAAGACAGTGGATTCCATGAAAGTTTTGCAGTAGAGACTGTAATTCCTTCATCTACTGGGGAGTATGATGAGGATTACTGGAAGGAAAGAGCTATAGAGATTGCTATGCAGGATGAACGATATTCAAGACATTCCTTCAACAACACGTCTCCACCATCGATCGACACCCACCCTCATCCAGAAAAACGATCTTATGCATCGATCGATACCACACCAGGTACATCGATCAATATTAGAGCCGCCGCCTTTGAAAAGGAAAAAGGAAATATTCCAATTCCAAGTAGGTTTACCAATACCTATATAAGGAGTTTTGTACCCCAGATTACTTCTCACGACACCATAGCAGAAAAGATGAATGCTCCCACAAACAAATCAGAAGGAACATCAAGGAAGAGCATCCGATCCAAAAAACCTAATTCAGCAGACAAACGTCTACCATCGATCGATACTCCAGTATCAACATCGATTGATTCTCATTCTAAACCTAAACTTTCTTTATTTACTAAGAAGAATATGAGTATTGATTACGGTTTTCTGACTCCTGATGAATTTGGTATTTTCAGGGACCCAGATGGCCATGCAAGAGCTATGGATGGGAGAATTCTACAAGTATCCAAGGAGGACAAAGCAGATATTCTTCAGTTGGTCAATGGACCAGACAACTTTTTTTTGCAGCAACGCAGCATTCCAAACAACATCGCAGCTGTTCCAGACGAACATCCAAGGGCCGACACAACAGAAATTGGTTCACACCAATCGTGCCAACCAGTTGGCCAAACATCGATCGACAAGGATGCTCTTACATCGTTCGACAGGGCACCTTAACCATCGATCAACAGACTTTACGAATGTGTACGTCGCGCTTATGACATCTATGGAGCCAGAAAGTTCAGATGGGAACAGAAGGACGAATATGGTGTCTACAAAGATGAGTCTGGATATGCAAGGAGCAGAGCTGGTGAGATGATCCCTGTTACCAAGGACAACATCAGAAAAATTCTGGAGAGAGCATCCCTATTTGAGGAGAGTCACATATGTCTTCCAGAACATGCCACTTCTTTCACACCTACAAAACTGGCACCGAAGATCTACACCAAGGATGGGATTAATGAGATGGTGACTGGTATTTGTGGAGCTCAGGAAAAACTAGGAGATGAACTCAAGACATTGGTAGATGACACTTATCAACCTTTGGACAGAGGTTACAATGAGCTTTTCAGAAGTGTGGCAGAGATGAGGACAGAGATTGAGAGTATGCAGCACATTCTTGAGAAAGAAGCTACGACATCACCATCGATCGACGCCAACAACGCAACATTGATCGACGTCAGGCCACAAACATCCCAGATTCCTACAGAACCGGAAAATTTGGCAGAGAAAAAGGATGAATGGGAGATTGCATACATCAACACGAAGATTAACGACGTATGCAAACCCTCTCAACAACAACGTGGACTGGTTAAGCACGAGAATTGATCTGCTACATCAAGATTTGGACACCATTCATAAGAAGGACCAACAACCAGCTACATCGATCGATATCTGCACCATCACATCGATCGACAGCAAGTTCGCAGCCATGGAAGATAGGTTACAAACATACAAGGATATGCACGACCGTTTCACCTAACCTATCATGGGATACTTGGACACCTTGTCTACACAGATGATGAATGTCCAGAAGGACATTGGCACGCTTAATGATCAACATGATTTGCAGGAAGAATGTTCAACATCGATCGATAGGTTCCGCAGGGCATCGCTTGACGTTAAGAAACCTACATAACATCTTCCCTGCATAGTAGCAGAAGTTGATCAGATCACATCAAAGCTTTACACAGCTATAGACACCATGGAGGACCGGTTTGAGAAGTGGTGTGATGACATCTACTTTCCATTCGACGTCAGACTCAATGGACTGGATAGCAATGCAGAGTGGTTACAGAAGGAAGTCAAAGCCATTCAGAGGCAATTTGCATCTCAACACCAGATATCAGCATCGATCGACAGAGAACGCTCCAAATCGATCGACAGAGAACGCTCCAAATCGATCGCTAAACACTTGGTCGCATCGATCGATACCACGTCTACACCAGACGCCGAGCAGCTGATACAAAACAAAATGGAGTCAATGCATGAGGAACTGAACGAGCTATCAGCATACGCCTACGACAAGATAGGATGGCATCAGTTCAGTATTGAAAACACCCAAGAAAGGCTACAGAACTTCTCAAATGCAATGCATAAGATGGATGAAAGATGGAGCATAAATGATGAGGCCACAAGAAGTTTCATTGCAGCTTGGTCCAGAATGTGCAGAGATGAGGTGGATGCTTGTTTCCCAACAAGTAGCTGTCTTTCCACCAACTAGCCACAGACCTCCATAGTCAAGCTAAATGACTATAACAAAGCGCTGAGTGGGAGGCAACCCACTATTAGGTAATTTTAATTGGTTTTCTTAGTAACTAGTATTTACTTTCGTTTTCATTCTTTCAGATTTATTGCAAGACCCAAGTAGGATGATCACCATATTGACCGTGGACGAGATGTCGACATCGATCAACCTACAATCACATACGACGATCGATGCATACCGATGCACATCGATCGATTCCCACTCCGGTCAGGTTTATCTTCCTAACTTGTTACATTGAGTACTTATGATTTAGTTTCCACCATAACTCCGACTGTGTTACACTGAGACAGTGTAATTTAAGTCGGGGGGGGGGGAGATTTACTGATATAATTTATTCTGATTCTTATAAAAAGATTTTTAATAAATTATGCTTTGCTATGTGAAAGGGACTATGATCTTATTATTGATTTATACTTGAATGTCTAACCACTCTTTAGCAACATTCTAGATTTACTGATTACAGATAGTACTAAAGATGCTAAAGTGGATCAACATGTCAACTATACACACTTGCCTTGATTGTTTGAATGAACCAAAGCTGACCTCCAATAATAAACCTGACATAATCGCTTGTCTTGGGGCTTGGTATACATGGGATCAGATTCTTCAGACAAGTCTGGAAGGTAACTTCTTGTGTAGATTCATTTATCACATTTTCTCTCTCTATTTCGACCCTAGAGTAGTTGGTTAGTTTAAAAAAAAAAAAAAGTACAAAATTTATTACTTAATTAGGACTTAGGATTTAGTTAGGAGGAATCTGAACAGGACTTGGTGGCTAAAACCATTAAGGCTTGATTCATAAAGATTCCAATAAAAGAATTCGAACGGGACTTGGAGGCGGCAATCTTCAAGGCTCGCTTCACAAAGAATTCTTGGATATAGGTCAAAAAGAAGTGAACAGGGCTTGGTGGCAACCACCATTAAGTCTTGATTCATGGAAGCCTGTCCAATCTTGGTCACTGATCTTGCAATATAAGCAGACTTTGACTCAAGAGAGAAATTATAGAGAGGAAATTTAGGAACTAACTTTTACCTGCAGTTTCAGATACTTGTCTGAAAATCCTTGCATCCTATGATCGATACTCCCAAGGTAAAGCATTCACTTTAATATTTATGCTAAGAAATGAGGTTAGTAGAGGGGAATGTCAGACAGGATATGCTAAGTTGTAGACTAGTTGAATTTGGTTGCTAAACTAGGATAATGCATAATGTGCTTTTGTGATTAGGACTTTTTAGATGTGGTTTGCGAAATTGTAGAGGTGATGATTTCTGTGTTTTAAATCTATAAGTCCTTGCTGTTTTCAAACCTCTTTCAGAGAAACTGCATGTTTGTTTTGCTTGAGGACAAGCAAAAGGGTAAGTCTGGGGGAGTTGATATACCATGGATTTGACCCATTTTCATCCATGGTATATAAGTGTTTTACTATCTATATATTATATATTCTATCCTATTAGGTATGTTTTCATGTTCAGGAGTATCTTGGAGTAAAGTGATGATTATGGAGCATTTAGAAGCTTAAAAGAGATTTCATCCGAGCTGACCATTAGAGGTCGATACGAAGAAGAAGCAATCGTTCGACGCACATCCAGTGCCGTCGATTGATACAGAAGAGAAGCCTCGACGCTTGAAGATTATGATCGATCGATGTACATCCTATACCATCGACCGATGTCGAGATGCGCGACTTGGTTCCAGCCGACTTTAAACCCAAGGCTTCACCAAATTACAAGATTACCCCTGACGAGTTTTTAACCTAATAGTTATATACTTGCCTAAGTGTTAGGAGGCAACGGAACTTTTGGCCACCATTGTATTCTTATTTTCAGCAGAGAGTTTTAGGAGAGAAAATCATAGAGAGATTTGTGATTGGAACTCCATTGATTCATCCATTTTATTCTATGCAGTTTTTATCTATATTTTGTGTCATGAATTGCTTACCTATGTCTGAGTAGTTCACTTGTTAGATTCATGGTTCAAATAGGTTAGAGGGATTAGCCTCAGCTATAGATTTGCTAAGTTGTGATATTCATTGATTGATTTTTCATTAATGCTTGTTTTAGCCTTGCTAACTAGAACATGAACCTAGGAGTTAGCATGAGTCAAGCATACTTGACCATCATGTCATGAATCTAATATGTCATGCTAGGACTGCTAAAGAGATGCTAACCGCTGATCTAGGAGACTAGTGAGCATTATCAACCTATGCCTATGGCTTAGCTAGAAGCATCGATCGATATTGTCTTCTGACAATCGATTGATATTGCGAAAGGTGTATCGATCGATATCCTTATAGGATCATCGATCGACACTTTCTTGTGATCAAAAGATGACAATTGAGATCCAAGATCTAGTTAGTTAACCAGTGAAACATTGCCATCACTGATCACTGTGATTAAGGAGTTGAGCTCTAATATATCATGCATGCAACTGTTAGGCATCTATTCGATTATAATCTCCAACACCTGAATAGAAACCCTGCATCTAATATCTTCCAATAAGTTACACCCACTACAAGAAAAATGTCCTTTCTTAGCATAAGAAAACAGCTATAATATGCTTTTGTTAGCGTTATTGAAACCGCTATGTCTGCCCCAGCTATCTTAGGTCTCCCATATATAATAGCATTTTTTTAAACGCTATTATATAAAGAGCATATGATAGCTTTGTTTTTAACTTGCTATGGTTAGTGAAATCTTATGGTAGCTTTTATTTTGAACGTTATCGTATGTTCTATCATAGTAATGTATCAATGCTATATCTATAATCGGTTATGTGCTATTAGAACCTGTTCATAGAAACATGTTTTGTTGTAAATTAGATTGACATAAAAAATAATATTCAATTTATATTTCATTAATAAACCAAAATGTACTTATATCAGTACCACAAACATGTAAACATTTTCATCAAATCTTACACAAACATCATTACAATATCAGAACTAAATATATAAAAGACAAGAAAACATGGGGAACTAAATCAAAACCTTGAAATCCCATTTTCCTTCTTGGCCTTAGCATGTATCTCTCAGAGAAAGTGTAGTGGATGCACTTTAATAACCAGACTCCCGTTAACTGATCTGTCTTGGCAGTGGGGACAAAAACAGATTTTGCTTATGTTCATAAAGTATATGATCCTTTTTAATATAAAAACAAAATAGATGAGAGGAAGAAAGATAAACCTGATGATTAGGATTCTGAAATACAAAAATTCTTAAGGTTTTTACACAAAGACAGTTCTGCTGGTTTGGATTCAGTACACTGACTAAAATCTGCAAGCATATTTAATGAGGTGTCACTCACACAAGCAGTATCGAAAGATCAGACATTTTCCTGACCAAGATCAGCTAAATTGCTTTGATAGACTTTTAATGAGAGAGAGTGGAGACAGACCTTTAGAAGGGGGTACCATTATCCACACAGCCATTGGGACCAAGAAGCATATGTAATTGACCGGAAGGAATCAATAAGCAACGTTACTAGCAATTATGTTCTCACAAGACCACTATATAATCACACATGCCAACAAATTGCCTATGTTCATAAAGTATGATCCTTTTTTAACATAAACCAAAATAGATGATCAATATTATAGGAGTGAAGAAACATAAACCTGATCAGGATTCTGAAATACAAATCACATAAGTCTGTGTCATTTACCCAATGTAAAGCCATTTCACCAGTCACTGCGCTTGTGCTAGAGGAACATGATTCCGACCGTTTCTGCATTTTCACTTCATCGTATTGAAGTACACTCATGTCTCCGGAGTTTGGTGTCCAATGAGCAGTACATGTACACCAAGGGTAAAATGATAGAACGATCATGAATACTATTAAAAAAAACAATCAAAAAGGTTCAGTTGTCTAAGCTTCTGAATTAAGAATGGATAATACATTCACTTCATAGTCTATAAGTTTAAGAGATGTACACTTACTTCTTCTTGATAACTAGGATCTGAAGTAACCCAAGAGCCATTGCAGATGATGAATCAGAGAGTCTGGATCTGATGTGTAGATCTTCTCTTAACACAAAGCGATGCATCTCAAAACCTCGCAAGCTGAAGAAAAGGATGTGAGCTTAAGTTTCAGTGATCCAAGCCTATCAAATTTGTATTCTAATAAATTGGACTACACTAACATGCGGATATTAAATTAATCTAGAAACAAAGCTTAACGTGATTTTCAAAATATTTCAGTCAGACAATATTTAAACGTATACGATATCAACTTCAGTTCAAATTGACAACGCAAAAGGAGTATAGCGTGAATAATGGTTCAGAATCTTGACTGGAGAAACAAAAATACAATGAAAACTGAGAGAAACTATAGTTAGGTCCTAAACAAAACTCAATCTCCCAATGACTTAATTAAGGTGTACTAAATAACCGCACACAAGAAAAATCAATAAGAAACAGAGATATATGCAATTCATACCAGAAAGAGAAGGAACATATTCAAATTCTGACAAGCCTCTATTAAGATACCATCTGCTCCAACCGTAAAACTTCTTCATTTAACTTACAAACTTCAACCTGCAAGACAGAAACTTTTTATGAACACAATAGAGTCATTCACTTTTAATCATAAGCTAATGCCTACCATGATACTAAAACTGTCTCTTAGAAAGAGATAATCAGACAGGTTCCTTGAAGTTAAACTTCTCAAAGATTTGCTTGAACTCAACATTAAAACCATCTTCAAACTCGGGCTGCTCTGGAACATACTCAACCACAATCTGCACAGATACATATGAGGAAACAAAGATCAGAAATCACAAACCCTAGAAAATATTCAGTCCAATTAATAGAGTGGGAGAAAGATAACACGAAACTAACCTATATCTTCACCGCCGTCATCCTATTCCTCATTCTTCTCCGCCTCCCCTACCGAGGAAGGGAAGCTCGGAACTGTGTTCGCCTCTGTCAAAATGCCGTTAGATTCAAAACAGAGGGAGTGAGAGAGAGAGAGATAGAGATAGAGCAAGGACCTCGCGGATGGTGAAGAGTCAGATTTTTTCCTCGTCTGATTCAACTGAGCTTGGATCCGTTCACAACTTCAGACCATCCTCCTCTTTTCAACTAAGCTTGAGCTACAGAGCACAAAATCGGGTTTCAAGGTATCGACAGAGAGTTTCGTCGGTTGGAGATAGGGTAACGGTGACGAGATTAGGGTTTGTTCTCGAGAGAGTTTTCTCCGTGACTCTAATAACTTTTTTTTTATTTTCTGTGCGAAGACTGATTTTTTTTTCCTTATGTAGTCTAAGTCTTAAAGCAAAGAGGGAACTAATTAAGCACTTCGCGGTTGTCGAAATTTTACCAAGTATAGGCGGCATCAGTGTTTTTCTTTTCCCGCTTGCTTATTTTTCTTGGTAGCATTAAGTTAATGCTATGAATACTTTCCCAAAACGAAAAATTAATCTGTCGTAGCAGTTTGAAAATCCGTGCTATCCCGAGGTGCTATCAATACCCTTTTTTCTTGTAGTGACCCCCAATCATCTTGTTAGTCGAGCAATAGACTTGCTCAATTAGGATTGCTATTTACTTTTAAACCATAAAACAAGAAACACTTAGAATTAATAATTTGACTAGATTTAATAGGTTCCCTAGCTCCTTGTGAATTCGATCCCTAAGTACTGCATCTGAACCTCTTATTTGAGAGAGTAATTCACTCCTTAGGGTAATTTGAGTGGTATCACTCTTCGTCAAGGATAACTTTTCTTGACCACTGGTTTGTCAAGATGTGGGTCAGGGACTACAAGAAATACGATCCAAAGACGTGGGAGTTCTCAGATACTTACAAGAAGGTTTTCAATGGAAATTACCCACCAGAGTTTTCCGACAACAAAAAGTGGCTGATGGATGTGGATCGATTGTATCTTTGCCACTTGATAAATGGTAACCATTGGGTCGCTTTAGAAGTGGATCTTTTGAAGAAATAATCCACATTTACGACAGCATACATACAGTTGTGCCGAGCAACACAGATCTTCTAGAAGAGTGTCGTCCTTTCACCAAGATGATTCCTTTATTTCTGAATGAAATGGTTCAAGAAAAGCTGCGGAAGAAGAATTCACAGCAGTTCAAGATTTCAAGACTTAAAAGTGTGCCCAAGAATGAAGACCCTCGTGACGGTGGTGTTTACGCTCTGAAGTATATGTAAGGCGATTGGCTATGGATTTGAAGGGCTATATGACAAGTGCATTTCGGCAATGCGTATTAATTTAGCTGCCGAGATCTATGATGAGGTTTCGGGTCTGTAGTATTTTCATGTTTTAGAAAACAAACTTATTAACTGCTTTGTAGTATTTAATATTTCGGATATGTAGTATTTCATGTTTAAGATATTTTGTATTTCATGTATTGAACGTTTCAGATATGTACTATTTTCATGTTTCAGATATGTAGTATTTTCATGTTCGGATATGTAGTACTTTGAATAAAACTGTCTAACCAAAACGACTACAACAGGAAAGAGGACAAATTGTCTAACCAGTAAATAAATTGTCTAACCGGAAACAAGAAACAAGCGAGTAAAACTGATATACCATGGATTATAACTCTTTTAGACCATGGTATAAGTCCTTTATTAAGTACACCAAGGTCACACTCATCTCTTAGTAAACATAGTTTGTCCCATTTTACCCCATAAAGATCTCTTTTGGTGGATTCAAACTCCACCAAAAGCATGCAATGACACTATTTAGTTTTCACAAATGTCTAATGGAAGCAGACAGATGGACATAACATAGTTTCGAGAGTGCTAACGCAATCGATTTGAGGAGAACCTCCTTTACTCCTTTTGACAGTTACCAGGCCGCCGGCCATCCATTTACTTTTTGTTGTGCTTATCCTTTAAAAGCAAACAACTTGCTTTTTTTATTCACTAATATCTTCACGTATTCCCAATGGATCCCATTCCACCTTCATTCTGAATTCCTAGTGCATCTTTGATCGATTGCTTCACATTTCCAGGGACTCTCTTACCAAAGTGTATATATAATTTATCAAGGTTGATACATTGTCCCGAAGCTATTCCATATATCCTTACTGCTTTGATAAATTCTTCATATTCACGGGTTTCCTCCTTATAGAAAAAGGCTATCATCAGCGAAATGAAAGTATGATATCGGAGGGGTAGCGCGTGAAACAAGCATCTCTGTTATCTTCCCTTGTTTCTCCGTTTTGCATTACAAATCTAAAGAACACCCATTTCATTATATCGTATGCTTTGCTCATGTCCGTTTTAATTGCTAATCTCTTATTCATCCCTCCCAGTATTGTTCTAAGTGCATGGAACATATCTTGAGAAATCATAATGTTATTTGTGATTTGTCTTCCAATAACAAAGGTTTGCTGTGTTTCGTAAATACGATATGGAAATGCTTTTTTAGCCGTTGGCATAAGACCTTGGAGACTATTTTGTAGCTCAAGTTAGAAAAACTAGTGATTGGCAAAATATGGGCCATCTCAGTAGGCTTATCTTTCTTCGGTATGATAAATTGTTTTGTACCATTCAATAATTGAGCCATAATGCCATTGAAGAGTAATAAATTAAACATACATGTTAAATCCCAGAATTTCTGATAGAATAATGTTGTCATCTCATCTGGCCTAGATTCCTTTCTCGGAGGGATTGAAAATATGGCTAGCTTGGCTTCCCATTATATAATGGGAGTAGTAAGATCTTCACTAATCAAGTCAATCATATTACCCGAATCATCCATTAAACTCGTACTTTGATTCTTGGTGCGCCTTTGCTTTGTCAAAGCATGAAAAAAATTTGAGTTCCTATCTTTCTCTCGCAACCAACATACTCTATTTTTTGTTTCCATACCTCAGCCTTAAGAGTATCAGATAGTTTCTTCAAAGCTGTTGATATCTCCTCAGTTGTAGCCTTCACTTATTCATTTAGTTCCTCCACTTGCTTTTCGGAATTTATATAATTTTGTCTCCTCCACAGAATCAACGGAAAATCGAGATATGAGCCATTATATTCGCATAGGTCAATATTTCTGGTGAATTCCATCCCTCAAAAATCTCATGTTTGATATCTTCGCTTTCCAACTAACACTTATAAATTATAAAAAAAATTCTTGCCTTTATTTGTTTTACAAGGATGTTATCTATGACAAGACGATGATCTGATCTCCACAGACATAAATACTGAAAATAGTAATGTATTAAATTTATGTCCCAGTCTTCGTTCACAACAGCTCGATCTAAATGACTTCTGACGGTGACCGTCCTCTTTTTCTTACCCAAGACATCATATTTCCAGAAAATAAAATTCCAGAATTCGATAATCATCATCTGATTGAAAGTCAAAACCGAGCTATCAAAGCATTGCATGCCTGCTTCCTTTTTATTATGCCCAGTAATCTTATTAAAAACTTCGATCATGAACCATGGCCAAGTTCTCACAATGGCAAAACGCGTAAGACGTTTCCAATTTTTTTATCTTATTTCTAAAACAGGGTTCCCATCAACAAATGTCGTAAAGAATTTTATTCCATCAATGTCTTCTTCAACGTCAATCATTCAATTATTCAAAAACAAAAGCTTAATCTGAAAATCATCCATAAAAAAAAAAGATAAACATCTTCTTTAGTCAGTGGCTTAACGGTAAACAAATAATCAAATCCTAAATCAAAGTGAATTATATACAACAAGCGCTTCTTATCATTTGTCTCGGAAAGGAATACTACTAATGGACTATGCTTCCGGTGTATCTTTTTTAGGCGTTAAATTTTTAGGTTAGACAGTTCCAACTAAAAATATTTATAGATAAAGATCATGTGGTTTATAAGTTCCCACAAATCCAAAATTATTTGGAGATGAAGGAGTTTTTGTGTACCATGGATTGACTTTTTTCAATTTAAAAATTCAAAGAAAAGGTTATATGTTTCTTAATAATTCAATGGTAATAAGAATTTAATGAAACTCTTCACTCCTGTAACATGATCACCAGCCAATAAGCTGTGAGTAGTAGATGTATATGCTTATGAAGCCGCTATCAAAAGGCCCAATGAAGCCGGGATTCAACACACTATCTATTTAAAACAAAGTCAATACGATCAATACCTATCACTTAACATCATGTAGCCTACAAGTTAACAGATTTGTCAAAAGATGATATTGCAATCAAACACTGCACAAATTAACCGATAGCCGTGACAGAAGACAAAACCGGAGAGAAAACGACATAGAAACTGGAGAGAACGAGCCGTGAGGATGGATTACCTATTTCATCTAGAGCCAGAGAGCATCTAGATGACCACAAGAAATATATTATCAATCCATTATAAATTGCTATCGACATGGTCTTCATAATTAAGAAACCCTGATCTTCTGTGGAGAGAGGCCCCGTTAATGCTAAGTTAATGGGGATGGTTCATTGGGGCAGATCGGAGGAGATCATTTCAAACAGATTCACAAGAACTAGGAGAAGGACACGATCCTCTGATCTTTAAACAACACCAAAGTAAGAATGAAGCATAATGAAGTTGACATCTATGTTCATAATATAGACACGACATCATATTTGTACGTAGGACTCATGGCATCAGCATAGTAAATAATGATATGTGGTCCAAAAAAACTTATGGAGTTTTTTAAGCTTAGAAAAAAGTGGAAGGCGCCGTGAATATTATCTAATTTAAGTAGGACCTGGGTTGGACCATTGCTGGCATGAGTTGTTTTCAATATTAATCACCCATTTAAAAAATAACCATCAATACTATTAAAAAGGAACATTTTTAACTTTTGCCCTTAAACTATCTTGAATTATTACATATTTGCCATTGGTTTCTCAAAGAGAATTATACCTCTCAAAATGGTATAATGGTAATTTGGTTAGTGGAGATACATATTAATCTAAAGCCAAATTGTATTTAACTAACTATTTTCTTATGAAACATTTACACCCTTGAGCACTTTTTGTGTTTTCAATTACAAGAATGAACACAATCCATTTGCCACACACTTTAAAGGTGTTGGTTGTCATATATGCCCTCCAACACTACATTCTCTTTGTTACTCTCATTTCTTTCTCAACTAAAAATATCTTGGTTTATTGATTAATTGTTTAAATTTCAAAACGAAAAGTAAAAAAAAAAGTAAAAATCACTTTCCCAATTCTTATCCACAATCACTAATCATAATTCTCTTTCGTTCTCCTTCTTATCTATGTGGCGAAGATATATAACCTTAATTGATGTCTGATTACCAAGGAGGGGCTATGTTCGTCGACTACAGTTTCCTTCTCCGGTATCAGCGAATGAGAGTAATGGCGCAGGATTCAGCCCTTCGATGCCTTCATCACCGTTCACGATGTGTCATTCCACCACTATACGAATCCCTCTCGCCCGAGTCCTCACGATCTCCGTCGTGGCGTCTATGGTGAAGTGTCGGAGCCGTCACTTGGTTAAAGCTCTCTGTCTCGACCTCTAACTTTTTTCTCGATCCAAGACGTCTCCGCCGGGTTAGCCTCTCCAAGCTGTCTACTCGCGTCTCCGTGCTCCAGCTTCTCCTCCTCGACCGCCAGTGATTCACACCATGGATTCTGTGCTCAAGATCTTCGTGGATGGCCGCCCGTGTTCGTTCTCTTGTGGGGAACAACAGAGTCAAGCATGGTCTCATGCAGAGATCATTTTGGGAGCTTTACCCATCTGATTCTGCAAGTATCTCTGTTTTTGAACAAATCAAGAACTATGCAGCTGACAGTAACATCTCTCTATCTATCACTCTCTCTCTTCTCTGAGTTTTTATTGTGAAATTCAATTTAGTTTGAGATTCATGCTTAGTTTTTGTTGATCTTTTTCCTTTTCTCGACTCAAAGTTACCTTGTTTTGTTTAATTTCAATTCTCAATGATATTTCTTATTTAGATTAGATGTGTAAACGGCAATGCTATTGTTTTGTGTTCATGAGGAAGAAAGTTAACATATCATGTTTCTTTTTTCAGACAAGTGAAAGAAAGAAAATTTGCAAGAGGAAAAAAGATAACAAAGAAGTTGCTACAACATTAGTTACTAAGAGGAAGAAACAAAACAAATGACAAGATTTCTGCAACAAAGAGCCTATATTTCCTGGAAATTGAGTGAAACTCTAGTTTCAGAGCTTGAAACAAAGAGACCGTAGAAAGCTGTTGTGTGGATGTGGTTGGTGTGGACAGCGGTTGTGTGGATGTGGTCGCGGTTTTTGTGGATGTGGTCGGTGTGGACATGAGAGTTGTGGCAAGTGTGAAGTGGTCAGATAAAAGATGGTCAAATGAGACATGGATAACAGTGAAGATCTTGCCGGCATCTTCCATGTTCTGCGTTAGAAATTTAAGTTGGTACATTGGTTTCGGTGCCGATTTAGGATCTGAAGCTCTAGTGGGTATGTCATAAAATCCTTCACTTTGTTATGAATATTGTGGGATGTCCATATGGAAAGTCTTTGATATACTTGTTCCCCAAGCTTTATTTATTCTCCAAGTTAGACTTTGTCTCCAAACTATTGTAATCCTATATAAAAGACCCATTACTCATGGAATAAAACACACCAATTCATTATCTTCTTGTCTTTAGTTACAACACGTTATCAGCACGAAACCCTAGCCACTGAGAAAATTCAAAACCCTAATGAAAATTGCTTTTTGTTCTCTAATGTTGTTGGGTTATTCGACCTGTTTCATTTCCAAATCGTGATAATTCATAATGCTAGAACTATATTTATTAAATTATAAATTGTTCTTGTTTTGGATATGCTTTTGACCCGTTTATGCTTCGTTAGACATGTGAAAATCTTAATTGGAATTCTTGTATCAAACTTTGATTTCTCGCATGTTCTTATATGGTTTAATATATACTAGATGATAACCCGCGTGCATGCACAGAGTGAGTTTTTATAATAATTTTTGTTTATTAAATAATTTTAACATTTTGCAACATTACAATCTTTATCGATTATAAAATGACGAATACAAATGTTAGTCTCTTAAGTAAATCATCGTTGTTGAAGAGTTAACGTATTACATCTCATTTTAGTTATTTTTAAGACTTCATATGCATAAAAAGAAATTAAGTTTTGCGTGACACAAATTACCAAAATCAAATAGGCAGCATCTATGGTATAATGACGAAATGGGATTATGTTCTCTGCTCTCGATTTGTTACAATTGACTCTCCATAAGTGATTTCATGTTTTACATCTATAAAATTGTGCTTTCGTTCTCGTCTTTGTTTCATTGATATGATTTAAGTTTCTTTTTTAACTTATTATGAATTCAGTGAATTAGATAAGTGTCAATTTAAAAAATGGACATTTGTAAAAATTAGTTTCACTCCAGATACATATCTAAGAATCAAAATTTTGAAATTAAATCACCGGCAAACTATATTAACAGGTTAGTGTTTAAATCTAATATATCAAGCTGTTATAGAATATAAGTGCAAAATTGAAATATAAATGTCTGTCTAGTATATATTAACGAGCTCGGTCTAAAAATCATGGAATACTAGAACAACAAAAAAATTACTTATTTCAGCTGTTCGGGTAATATTTGAATCCGAACGGGTAATATCCTAACCCGAATAGATATCTGTAGATAACCAAACATCAGTATATTTAACCCTATATTTCTAGTTTACTTCTCTCATTTTATTCAAAATATGTATATTAATGATGCTTATAGCCTAAAATAATATACATATAATTATGGACAAAATCATTTGGTATTCACTTAAAATACATATCAAGCTTTTGTTTCTTGCATTAATAAAGTTGCATCTAAAATTTCACAACAACAACTAAATTCGTGTTTTTCTATTTTAAAGTTTTATCTCCAAACCTATTAATAGGTTAATCTTTTAAAAATTAGAAAACCAGTTAAGTTAAAATATATTTTAAATACAAAAAACTTAAACAATGAATAATTTATTTATTTTTTCTTCAAAATTTAAATATCCAAACCCGACCCAAAATATCCGAACCCGAACATAAAATACCCGAACCCGACTCGAAGTGTAGAAATACCCAAACGGGTTATATACATTTATACTAAAATACCCGATACGAACACGAACGTGTATCTGAACGCCCACTCCTACAATATATGAACATTTGTATCTTGCTTGAACAAAAAAAAAAGTTAAACAATTGATAACAAAATTTTCAATGTGAGACTTTTACTATTTTTTTGTAATTTATAGTCATTTAAAGAATGAAAATGAATAATGCATTTCTTAATGTTCTTAAAAAAATTTACCATTCATAAAGAATAGTTTTTCATTTTCATTCTTTTTTGTTCTTTTTATCGTAGAGAAATATAGAATAACTTTGTTTCACCCTAAATATGATAAAGAATAATAATTCCTCCTCGTTCCTATAATTTTATTCCTGTCCATTTTTTCTTATCGGTTTCCAATGTTCCTGTGATGGTTACCAGTCACAGTCTAAGTGCTTAAACTTGATCTATTTTTTAGAATAAAATATTTGTATTTCTTTATTATCTTACAGAAGATTGGTACGTATTTAATTTTGATAATATATATATAGCTTTGCTAATATATCAAATTTATCACTATAAATATTTTAAGCATATGCCAAATCATTGGTTTAGTAGTCTCAGGTAACCATATTATTTTAAGTCATGTTTATTCTTTAACATAACAAATCGCTTAGTTTGAAGAAAACTGGTTTGGTTCGGCTACTTTGATTTAATGTCACAATACATTTAGAAAATTTTATGTGTATAGCTTATAAGTTCAGCACAACAACTGATTATTGAGCACGTTAGTGTGATACTAATTACTGCGCATTATTATTAATTAGGTAAATTTGAAGTTAAATTTTGATGTCTAATGTTGAATATGAGCAATTTTATCCAGGATTTTTCCTTTATAATACATTAAGAGATTATCATGGGATGTGAAACAGAAAGGTTTGAATCTCCAATCTTCATTGCACTTCTCCATGTTAAGTAAGTACTTTTATTTGTCAAGTGTTATATACGAGGTTAATCAAAGTTTGATAAAGTAAAATAGTTTGCATGAAAGTTAGAACTTGTAATATGAATTTTGTTCATTAATTTGATTGACTAGTTAAGAACCTTGGTAAATAACCTGATAGCAAGAAAGTAATAAATATAGTTATTATATTTATTTTGACATATGGACTCATGGTAATATTTTAGTTTATAAATAATGTTCTATATTTCAATATATTATATTTTATTACCATCATATTTATAAGAGTATTAAGCTAAAGTGCTTGACCATAAAAGATACATATTCTATTCTCTGGAGAATAATCCAAAGAAAGGTATAATCACTTGAATGTATGTGATTATCTAAAGCTCATTATGTAGTTTGCATCTAAAGTTTACAAGGCCCGAAGTCTATAAATAAATCTTAACTATGTTGCATCTAAAGTTTATCAAAAGTATTTCTCAAGGCAATAAAATTATTTTTGAGAAAGTGCATACATTCTTTTATAGATTGTACTACACAAATATTAGTGTAATGGATATAAATATATAGTAAACCAGAAGTTTACAAAATATTTGGCACGAACCAGTTATATTATTTTGGTTTAATAATGATGCAAAAAGATACATAAAAATTTATGTGAATATTCATTGAAGAACCAGAAGATTCTTGCAAATGATTTCACATATGTTGGTTGCTCATAAAATAAAATGGTTATACGATTTTCACCAGCCAAATGAAGTTATTGGCATGAATAAAGGAGATTATGGTGGACTGATCATCAACTATGCATCCTTATAATCTTGGTGAATTCACATCTTAAGTATTTGATAATTATCGCATGTTCATGGGAATAAGTCTTGAACATTTTGAGCAACATAATTCGCATCAAGCCAACAAGTAATCACTAGTTGTCCCCATCATTAGTATTGGTCAAAAAACCAACAATTTTCCATCTAAGAATTTTGGATGTGCAATATGCATTCCAATTGCTCCAGCACATAGCTTAATTAAGATATGATAATGTGGTTAGGAATATATGTTGGATATAACTTTCCATTGATACTTAAGTATCTAAACTCATCCCCTAAGGATATAAGTAAGGGTTGATTTGAATGCTAAAAGTGCATTGGTATTTCTAACATAAGAGGGAGAAAATAAACAGATGGAAAAGAAAATAAGTTGAAATAAATTACCATTGATCCTCGGATCAAAAAGAATGTGAAATAAAAGTCCAAAAGATAATTCAGTTATAGAGCTTAGTAAAACAGTTTCCGGACACATTTATTGACCCAAATAAATAGAGTGATCAAGTAACAATACCAGCTGTAATGATCCAATAAGAGTTGATATTCTACAAGAACAATATCAACTTGCTGTACAAATTGGTTCCAAAGATATATAAGAATCCTCGTAAATGAAAAGGAGCATTTATTAAAAATGGTCAAAATGAGGAAATAAATTTTTTGAATGATCACTAGAAGAGATCAATAAACCTGACTGAAAAAAATTCAGGTACTTGAGACAATGAAGAGATCTCAATAAGTTATAACATTTATAGAATAAAATGGAACCAATAAGTAAATCAATGCCGATGATATTTATGCATGGAAAGTAGCAGTTGATATGATAAATAAGAAAGAGGATCATGACAGAAAGTATATTGAAAAGTGTACACAAAGAAAAGAAATGATTGGCCAAATCTGAAAAAAAAAACAATAGACAAATATAGACACTCTTACAAAAGGGATAAGTATTTGGACTAATATTTCGTACACTAAAATGTGTAAAACAAGTTGGATAAATGAGTAGTTTCACACAAAGAAAGATCAGTATAAATTGATTGTGAAGAGACATAGTCTCATGTGGTAGATGCAATTGTTTTCAAATTCCTTATCAGTCTGGCAATAAAGGAAGAACTTGAATTATACGACCCACTGAAGAATGATAATCTCTGAAAGATAGAATCCATGAAGGATTGATGATATCAAAATCATGTTCGATAGATGTTCGACTGAATTGAAACAAAATATTTTATGGGATATATGAAACATTATAAGATTAACTGATGTATCCATTTGTATTTGTCAAGAGATTATGAATCAATAGAATCATTGCTTTGAATGTAATCCAAACTCCTGAAGAGTTATAATAAATTGTTTGTTTGAAATAAAGATCTTGAAAATACTACATTGTTAAGTATTCCAAACAGTACATCTAGAATTAATCGATATTATTTTAGAAGAGCCTTAAAGATTTTAAGATGATCATATATGATTCATCCTTGAAGTACCATAATTAAGAGTGTTATTTGAGAAAGTTACTAATTTCTTTCATAACTGGAAGTTGTAATTTCATATGACAAGTAAGAAAGTCTACTTTTCTTCTTGTTAGTTTAGTTTTCTTCTCAGCATATGATTCATAAAAGTGTCCAATTGTGTAGTAATATACACAAAGGCGTTTTATCAGGTAACTCACTCTTTTCTTTTCTTTTTTTGAAAAAATATTAAATTCATTCAAAAAGAAAAAGACTGTTTCTACAACTATATTGCAACTTCATCTTCACATAAACGATTTGTTAAAATCTAAGCATATAATTTGCCCCCCGCTATCATTTTTTGGCTAACCACATTTGAAGCCCTCATCATATTTCATGTCTCCCATCATTCTGATTGTAGACATCCTGTTTCTCACTTCCTTATCAATCCATTGAACCATTTTTTGCACATTCCTAGGACTCTCTCCATGTCTTCTTCCATTTCTCTCCCTCCATATACTATATACAGCCACTTGAAAAGCATATCTAGTAAGGAATGTAATTAGCTTCGTTTGATCTTTATCCATGAGCAACAAAATTTCTCTTCTCCAATCCTCCACATATCTGTTCTCCAGTAGTTTACTCATGAGCTTTCTCCAAATTTCTCTGGAATAATCACATTCAAAGTATAGATGATCCTTGGTTTCATCGGTTGCATTGCATAGAACACACACCGGGTTTGTTGCGGCATCCCATTTGGTCATCCTGTCTGCAGTAGAAAGCCTATTTAGCATTTCTAGCCACGCTAGAAATGAATATTTTGGTGTTGAGTGTTTAAACCATATAGCTTCACTCCAATCAACCACTGGACAAACTGTTGTTAGCTGACTCCAAGTCTTCTTAGAGTTGAAATGGTCTTTGTAAGTATCCTCACTCTGCTTCCAAAGAGGCTTATCCTCTTCCTCATTGATCAATATAAGTTCTTGCTGCAATAGCAGATTCTCAATAGCTATTAGATGATTTGCTCTATGTCTTCTTCTCCTTCTGTTTTTCACAGCCTCTTCTACTGTTGCTGATATCTATAAGTCCTCTCTGGCCTGTCAGATCATAAATTTTTCCCAGTTGGCTCCAATTATCAAACCAGAATGAAGTTTGACTGCCACTCTTCACCTCTTTCTTGAAAAACCCTTGAGCCATTTTTCTCACGATGTTTTTCCACATCCAAGAACCTTTGCTGGTTTTATCTTTTATTGACCAGAAATTCTCATCACAGATTAGATAGGTTTGAATCCATTTGACCCATATAGATGGAGTTGATGTAAGAATTCTCCATATCAGTCGAAGACAGCCTACTTCATTAACCACTCGCATTGATCTTATACCCAATCCTCCTCCTGTTTTTGGCTTACAAATAGCTTCCGATGAAACCTTTGCTTTTCTAGGATTCAAGCTCGGACCTGACCACAAAATGCTTCACATATTCTCTCCACCTCTTTAAGGCATGCTTGTGGTAATCTAAAAGCCGAAATCCAGAAATTTGTTATGCTGACAATAACTGATGTATAAGTGCCAGACGACCAGCCATAGATAAGTGTCTTGCTGTCCATGAACTGATCCTGCTTTTGATACGATCCAGTAACGGCTTATAGTCTGCTATCGTCATCCTTTTTGTAAGAAGTGGAAGCCCCAAATACCTCACAGGTAGCTTTCCTGATTGTATTGAGTATCTCGACTCCATTTCCTGTCTTCTTGCATCTGACACACCAGCTAAATAGAATGTACACTTCTCCAAACTTATCTCCAGTCCTGATATCTTTGCGAAATATTCAAAAACCTCATCAATACTGTCTAGAGATCTGATCTTTCCATCTGTGAAGACCAATATATCATCTGCAAAGCTCATGTGTGTCAGAGCCATCTTCTGACATCTCGGATGGTAACCAATTCTCCTCTCCGAAGCAGCTTTATCTTGCAAATTTGATAGAACATTCATACTGATTACAAACAAGTATGGTGATAAGGCGCATCCCTGTCTCAAGCGTCTTCTACTTCTAAAATATCACGGAAGCTCGCCATTCACTTGTACCAAGAAGGATGCTGTTGTCACACACAAAGATATCCAGTGTATAAACTCCTGCGGATATTTCATAGCTTTGAGTGTACTAAGAAGAAAAGGCCATTGCACTGTATCAAACGCCTTTGATATATCAAACTTGATTGCACATCTTTCTGATATTGATTCTTTATGATATTCCTTGACTATCTCCGTTGCAAGCAGAAGATTTTCGATCAGAAGTCTACCGTTGACGAAAGCCAACTGATCCAGAGCTATGAATTCTGGCAGAGTAGTTTTCAGGCGATTGGCAATGATCTTGGAGACCACTTTATACAGTACATTACAGCAGGAGATAGGACGGTAATCTTTCATCTCCCGTGCTTCTAATCTCTTCGGAATCAAAGCCAAGATAGTTGTGTTGATTCCTTTTGGTAAAACTCCTTTTGCAAAGAAGGATTTTACAGCTATGATGAACTCTGGTCCCACTGTCTGCCATGCCGCTTTAAAGAACTCAACCGTATACACATCTGGTCCAGGGGATTTGTCTCTAGGCATTGAGAATAATACCCTTTGAATCTCTTCTATAGTTACCTCCTTAATCAACCGAGCACTATCCTCTTCAGTACAGCGATAAGGTAGTATATCTTCAAGATTTTCCACCGTAATTTCCTCAAAGTCTTGAGGTTCATGCTGTAAAAATTCCCTGAAAAATCTCTCCGCCTCAATCTTCACTGTTTCTGCAGTGTCTACCACAATACCATCATTACAAAGAATCTCATGAATCGAATTTCTAGTGGCTCGAACTGTTACTGCTCTATAGTACACTTTATTATTTCTATCCCCCGCCTTTAGCCAATGTAGCTTCGACCTCTGTTTTAGATACTCATCTTCAATTTGTGACAGATTCTCCCATTTAGCAACTGCTTTATTTTCTACTACCATATTCTGCTCCGTAGGATTTCTCATTCCTGCTTTGCACACAGATCATCAAAAGCTTCTTCTGTCCTTTGTGAGAGATGACCCACTCTTTCCTTTGCTAGATTTCTGATCACTGGCTTTAATGCTTTCATCTTCTTTGAGAATCTAAACATTGCAGATGTCGATAGAAATATTGGTTCAGTGCTTCTCAAGAATTGTTCCACCATTGGCCTGAACCCTTCCATTTCAGCGAGAACATATACAAACTTGAAAGGCCTCTGAGGACGGTTTCCAACTAGCTTCAGATGTGACCTGCATCTTAGATAATCTGAACAACCTCCTCCTTCAAAGACACTATAAGAGTTTGGATATTTTCCAATCCAATGATCATTTATGAGAACTCTATCCAACTTCTTTGAGATCAACCCCTGCTCTCGCTTATTTGTCCATGTGAATAGAGGTCCATGCGATGCAGCATCCACAAGACCACAGTATTTGACAGCATTCTCAAACTCTTGCATTCCTTGAGACACTTCATCACTTACTGAATGCTCTTCTATTGCCAGCGTTTCATTAAAATCCCCAACTACCATCCAAGGACGTTCCCGAATAATAGGTGAATCATGTATTTTCAAATCCTTCCATAACTCCCTCCTTTCCTCTTCTTTATTTAATGCATAGATCACTGAATAAAACAATTCGTCCTTCTCATTTTCCAGCAATACTGAAACAGTAATGATCTTTTCTTATGTAACTGTTTTCTTCGAATCTAACCGCACCTATATGACATTTATTTTTGTTTGGCAGGACATATTATGTGCTTAGTGGCCATATACTTTCTTTGATAACTATAATAATTTCTAATATAATCGGTTGCTCATAAAATTTCTTATATAACTATCCTATTAATAAGTAATCAATAAATTTAATCTTTTTTTTGGTCATTAGCTTATACAGACTCATACTGACTCTGTGAACCACACCGGTAGATCTTGATCCATGTGAACGACGAAATACGGTTGCTTCCTGACACTACGTGCTAGGCTGTCCGCTCTTGAATTTTGCGTCCTTGGTACATAGATAATCTCTGATCGTATGAAACCTTCTTTCAGGATCCTAATATCTTCCAAACAATTCACAAATGCTGGCCATTCTTCTGGTTCCGAAACCATCTTCACCAATTGAAAACAATCCGTTGCAAACGTAACCTGAAATTGACGTAATTTTTTCATACACTCCATTGCCCAGATTAGTGCTTCTATCTCCGCATGTAGAGGAGATAGACAAGCCCGAACATTCCGCGCCCCCTAATAGCCCATCAAATCCTTCTAGAGTATTAAGCCAACCTTGTCCGGAGAAAATATCATTCGCCTTCCAGGAACCATTTGTAAAGCACCATCTTCCTGGAATTAATGTGGGATTCGTAACTTCTGCCGGAGATACTATCCTATTTCCATTCAATACATGTGCTTCCGCCCAAAGAGTTGACTCTGTTTCTGCCAATTTAAGCGTGTCCCTAGGATCCATATCCAAATTACTGAAAACTTTATTATTCATTCCTTTCCAAATATACCATAGTATCCACGCAAACTGATGATCATCCATCTATGGGGAAACTCTCCAGAAGAGATGATCCATGTTTGTAAAGAGAGAGCTTGTTGGGAAAATAGATGGGTTTGATGGTATCCTAGAGAAAGCCCAAACCTGGAGTGCTGGAGGGCATTTCAAAGAACACATGATTGATTGATTCCTCCTCCGCTCCACAACGTGCACAACATATATCCCCTTGTAGTCCTCTCACTTTCAGGTTCTTCTTGACTGCTAGACATCCTGTCACCAATTGCCATAGAAAATGCTTTCACTTCGGGGGACACTGTATGTTCTAACAGAATGCCTTCAAAGTATCAATTGTGGGTCCCAACATTAAAGGTGGTCTTTCCCTATCTGGATAAACCCGTTCTATCTGATATCCTGATTTAACCGTATACTTCCCATTATTTGTGAAATGCCATCCATCCCTGTCCACCATCTGGGTTTTACTCAGTGGTATACTCTCTATAGCTTTCACATCTTGGGGATCCACCAAAGTCCGAAGTGCCTGCGAATTCCATATTCGCGAAGTAGGATCAATAAGAGAATCCACTTTTAGTTCTGGGTCGAAATTGTGTTGATTTTTGCCTGCTGGTCTCAGGTGAGTGGTTGGGAGCCATGGATCATTCCGTACTGATATAGATGATCATGATCCCACCCTTTTAATTATTCCTTTGCTTACCAGAGATCTAGCTGAGACGATACTCCGCAAGCCATATGAAGGAGCATATGAACGAATCGGTTCCAAGGGTGAGGCATTCCTGTAATACCGACCTTTAAATACCCGAGCAAATAAAGTATTTGGCTTCTCAATCAGACGCCATAACTGTTTTCCAAGCATCGTTGTGTTGAAATCAGTAATATCTTTAAAACCTAGTCCTCCATCCTCCTTATCTATACATACTTTATCCCATGATTTCCAGTGCATTCCTCTTGTGCTTCCTCCTGGACTCCACCAGAATTGTGCGACCGTGGTTGTCAGTTTTTTAACAGTTGCCTTAGGTAGTCAATAGCAAGACATCATATGGTTTGGCAATGCCGTAACCACTGATTTTATAATCACTTACTTTCCTCCCTTTGTGTAGAACTTAAAAGTCCAACCATTAACTCTATTATTTATATGAACCAGCTTATTTTTCTAAGGATTCTAAGAATCATCTTAGTGATGACACGTGGCTACGAAAACATGTTTTAATTCTCCATGATCAATATATAAGGGATTGATTATTCTTATAATGTACTAAGGTATAACAAAATGGTTTAATGTTTGGTAAAGACAACTGAAATCGTTATTGCGGGTAGAGTTAATTTCCTTCAGCATACGTTGAATTCATTACTGCACAAAACATATAGTATAATAACTTAGTAGTTTTAATAAGCAGTGACATTATATGTAATTAATCTTGGCAAAGAAGAGCTTTTAAATATTGGCTGTGAGAAGGATTCTTATGATGACACCTAAGCAATAACAATTTTATTAATCACACATGGGACAAAGGTGTATTGTTAATAGTGCTCTCCAAATAATAAAAAGGGGATTAGTTACATGTTTTATTTCAACCTTTTATCCTTTATTACTTGTGTTTGTTATATTAAAAATATGATTTATCATAATTGGTAGAAAATCTACATATGTCTTTTCCATTCTCAAATTATTTTAGATTTTGTGAATCAGTTCCATGGAAAGTTGCAACCTTTTGGCATTTAATTAAGAAAACTAACTTATTATAACATACATTTCCTGTGTAATGACTAGAATAACATACAAAAAAAAGAAGAAGGAAAAAGTGAGTAAAAATCCAAAATACCCAATCGATAAATAGAATTAAACCAAATATGACTTATTTTATACATCAAATGAAAGAGACTCGATAAGCTAGAAGCTTTTGTTGATCAAAGAAAAGGTAAATACTCTCTCCCCCACGACATCTCTCTTTCTCGTGATTCACCCCAAGAACCCTAAATCCCAAATTGTGAAATCCTCAAACTCAAGATTCACTTTCTTATTAGGATGATTCATCATTGATTCGGTCATGTCCGCACTCTACTCTACCACTAAAGCCTTCGATTCACACCTTAAATCCCCTTTTTCAAATTCTTAGTTCCGTTGAAGGTCGTTGCTTTATTCACTTTTTCTCAGTTTTTTGTGCCATTTAGAACCCGTGCGAACAACATATGTTATTTGATTTTGGGTTTCTTATTTTGGTAATTATGTGTTTGCAACTATCGACTCCACTGTAGATAAGTTTCTGGAAATATAATTTTCATGTGTACCTTACTTCATTGTACATTATTTACATTGTTCAATGAATCATAACTGTCACTTGGCTTATATGCGTGAGAATCCATTAAGACATCTTCTGTTGGAGTTATTGTAAGGTTGTAAGAGATGGATTATACATGGTCAGCCCAAGTTTTTAACCATTTGCTGACAAACCAACTGGTTGTGGATAATATTCAGGAGTTATGGTCTCTACTAGAAGGTCAGCCTATTAGGTTTTAACTATATGAGTTTGGTGAAATAACATGTTTAAATTGTGAGACTTTTGACATCAATGATAAGGTGGAGGTTGATCATAAGGCGTTTTGGGAATAGATTAGCGTGTCCCCTTCATATGGTCCAATGCTATCTGAGTTGCGCCAATTGTTCCCGTCATTTGAGAAGAGAAGAATGATTGGCTTGCTTTGTGTCTTATCGATTGGCGTATTAGGTATCTCTCCAGGTAGCAGAATTCCTTTGGAAGAAGAAAAGAGAGTCCTAGATGCAGAAGCATTGACAGATACGGTTGGGGACATGTGGGATTCTCCAGCCTCGTTAATTCAGTTAAAGCTGTTTCATATGATGGAAAGAAAAAAATATGCACTTCGTGGATATGTTCACGCTCTTCTCATCTGGATGTATGAATCAATACCTGTTAGGCATGAATATGGGAACCATATTGAGGATAACTAAGTTCCTCTTCTCCCTTGGTCTCCATCCTATCGCCGTATATAGTGGGATCAGTTTTATAAAAGAGAGAAAAAAGTTCACCAGAAGTTTAAGTTTCTTATATTATTGTAAACTCTTATTAAAAGATATTACTTGTAATGTATTCATACTAATGTTTTTACATGATTTGATTGGTAGTTTCGTGTCAGACATCTCACTGTTAAGGCCGAAGCGGACATATACCTTCAATTGGATGATGCCAAGGTGTTGACTGCAGTAGACACAAAGACTGACGGAAAAGTAAATGCAAGAGTTGGTCAAATCGAGCTGGTACTTGGCAAGCAAATCTCAACTTTAGAAAAGAAATTGCTAAACTTAGAGAGAAGATGCAAGCTATTGCCCCCAAAAATGATGCACACTTTGTAAACCAAGAAGATGAAGTCAACATCAATGACCCGGTTAGTGTTTTGCTTCCCTTGCTAGTATGTCTATTTCAGGTTAAAGTAACTAACTAGTCAAAATTAAATTTATATGTTTTCTATATACTATAATAGTCATGGATGGTCCAAGACAAGGCACCATCACATTTGGATGCGGCAGTACAATGTGTGGTTAGAAAGAAAGCCAAAATTCCGAGGTCAAGCTAATGTCTCATGTTCTACTTGACACTGATGGTGAGAAGGTTGTTGAAAAAATCAAAGAAAAATACCCGCTGGAATATTGAAAAACATGAAAGAGGAGAAGAATGTAGTTCCACAACTTAGAGATTCTGCTGAAACATGGTCTAGTTCAGAAGACAAGAACAAATATGGTAAACTAGATGCCACATTAGACCACTTGGTGGCATCATTCTTGGATGGACCTTTGAAAACACGCAAGCCACAACTGACAAAGACTCAAGTCTATCCAAATGTAGGGAAGTCAACTGTGAAGAGGATCATAACAAGTGACTCTATCTAAAGCTTACTATGATCCTTCAGATAAAGTTTCTGAGACAAAATGGAAGAAATTACTGGATTTCCCGCGAACTCATGCGTAAGTGTAATGATTATCATGTCTTATTTGTTCTTCATGATCCATTACTGTTAAACTAACTAGAGGTTTTTTTTTACTCATTTCAGTGATGACGAAGATGTAGGCACATCCCATTCAGACGCTCACTTCTAGCTAACAACGCCAAGAAAAGATTGGGAAACAGATGAATCCAGGTGGCTAACAGATTCTGTAAGTTTATCGTTTTTAATTGTATGAACATGGACAAGGATTCTGTAAGACATTCTTTTTATTAGTGTTGACACTCGCAATTTGGAATCTTTTTTTATTTACAGCATATGACATCTGCAATGCTTATGTTTCATAAAAGATCTATGAAGGACCCTTCACCATACTCTTCGTCAAGGATAACTTTTCTTGAGCACTGTTTGTCAAGATGTGGGTCAGGGACTACAAGAAATATGATCCAAAGACGTGGGAGTTCTCAGATACTTACAAGAAGGTCTTCAATGGAAATTACCCACCAGAGTTTTCCGACAACAAAAAGTGGCTGATGGATGTGGATCGATTGTATCTTTGCCACTTGATAAATGGTAACCATTGTGTCGCTTTAGAAGTGGATCTTTTGAAGAAATAATCCATGTTTACGACAGCATACATACAGTTGTCCCGAGCAACACATACCTTCTAGAAGAGTGTCGTCCTTCCCCAAGATGATTCCTTTATTTCTGAATGAAATGGTTCAAGAAAAGCTGCGGAAGAAGAATTCACAGCAGTTCAAGATTTCAAGACTTAAAAGTGTGCCCAAGAATGAAGACCCTGGTGACGGTGGTGTTTACGCTCTGAAGTATATGATAGGCGATTGGCTATGGATTTGAAGGACTATATGACAAGTGCATTTCGACAATGCGTATTAATTTAGCTGCCGAGATCTATGATGAGGTTTCGGGTCTGTAGTATTTTCATGTTTTAGAAAACAAACTTATTGACTGCTTTGTAGTATTTAATATTTCGGATATGTAGCATTTCATGTTTCAGATATTTGTATTTCAAGTTTTGAACGTTTCAGATATGTACTATTTTCATGTTTCAGTATGTAGTATTTTCATGTTCGGATATGTAGTACTTTGATTAAAACTGTCTAACCAAACGACTACAACAGGAAAGAGGACACATTGTCTAACCAGTAAATAAATTGTCTAACCGGAAACAAGAAACAAGCGAGTAAAACTGATATACCATGGATTATACCTCTTTTAGACCATGGTATAAGTCATTTATTAAGTATACCAAGGCCACACTCATCTCTTAGTAAACATAGTTTCTCCCATTTTACCCCATAAAGATCTCTTTTGGTGGATTCAAACTCCACCAAAAGCATGCAATGACACTATTTAGTTTTCACAAATGTCTAAAGGAAGCAGACAGATGGACATAACATAGTTTGGAGAGTGCTAACGCAATCGATTTGATGAGAACCTCCTTTACTCCTTTTGACAGTTACCAGGCCGCCGGCCATCCATTTACTTTTTTTGTTCTTATCCTTTAAAAGCAAACAACTTGCTTTTTTTATTCACTAATATCTTCACGTATAGCCAATGGATCCCATTCCACCTTCATTCTGAATTCCTAGTGCATCTTTGATCGATTGCTTCACATTTCCAGGGACTCTCTTACCAAAGAGTATATATAATTTATCAAGGTTGATACATTGTCCCGAAGCTATTCCATATATCCTTACTGCTTTGATAAATTCTTCATATTCACGGGTTTCCTCCTTATAGAAAAAGGCTATCATCAGCGAAATGAAAGTAAGATATCGGAGGGGTAGCGCGTGAAACAAGAATCTCTGTTATCTTCCCCTGATTCTCCATTTTGCATTACAAATCTTAAGAACACCCATTTCATTATATCGTATGCTTGCTCATGTCCGTTTTAATTGCTAATCTCTTATTCATCCCTCCCAGTATTGTTCTAAGCGCATGAAACATATCTTGAGAAATCATAATGTTATTTGTGATTTGTCTTCCAATAACAAAGGTTGGCTGTGTTTCGTAAATACGATATAGAAATGCTTTTTTAGCCGTTGGCATAAGACCTTGGAGACTATTTTGTAGCTCAAGTTAGACAAACTAGTGATTGGCAAAATATCGGCCATCTCAGTAGGCTTATCTTTCTTCGGTATGATAAATTTTTTTGTACCATTCAATACTTGAGCCATAATGCCATTGAAGAGTAATAAATTAAACATACATGTTAAATCCCAGAATTTCTGATAGAATAATGTTGTCATCTCATCTGGCCTAGATTCCTTTCTCGGAGGGATCGCAAATATGGCTAGCTTGGCTTCCCATTATATAATGGGAGTAGTAAGATCTTCACTAATCAAGTCAATCATATTACCCGAATCATCCATTAAACTCGTACTTTTATTCTTGGTGCGCCTTTGCTTTGTCAAAGCATGAAAAAAATTGAGTTCCTATCTTTCTCTCGCAACCAACAGACTCTATTTTTGTTTCCATAAAATTTCCTCAGCCTTAAAAGTATCAGATAGTTTCTTCAAAGCTGTTGATCTCTCCTCAATTGTCGCCTTCACTTATTCATTTAGTTCCTCCACTTGCTTTTTGGAATTTATATAATTTTGTCTCCTCCACAGAATCAACGGAAAATCGAGATATGAGCCATTATATTCGCATAGGTCAAGATTTCTGGTATATTCCATCCCTCAAAAATCTCATGTTTGATATCTTCGCTTTCCAACTAACACTTATAAATTAAAAAAAAAAAATTATTTCCTTTATTTGTTTTACAAGGATGTTATCTAGGACTAGACGATGATCTGATCTCCACAGACATAAATACTAAAAATAGTAATGTATTAAATTTATGTGCCAGTCTTCGTTCACAACAGCTCGATCTAAACGACTTCTGACGGTGACCGTCCTCTTTTTCTTACCCAAGACATCATATTTCCAGAAAATAAAATTCCAGAATTCAACAATCATCATCTGATTGAAAGTCAAAACCGAGCTATCAAAGCATTGCATGCCTGCTTCCTTTTTATTATGCCCAGTAGTATTATTAAAATCTTCGATCATGAACCATGGCCCAGTTCTCACAATGGCAAAACGCGTAAGACGTTTCCAAAATTTTATCTTATTTCTAAAACAGGGTTCCCATCAACAAATGTCGTAAAGAATTTTATTCCATCAATGTCTTCTTCAACGTCAATCATTCAATTATTCAAAAACAAAAGCTTAATCTGAAAATCATCCATAAAAAAAAGATAAACATCTTCTTTAGTCAGTGGCTCAACGGTAAACAAATAATCAAATCCTAGATCAGAATGAATTATATACAACAAGCGCTTCTTATCATTTGTCTCGGAAAGGAATACTACTAATGGACTATGCTTCCGGTGTATCTCTTTTAGGCGTTAAATTTTAGGTTAGACAGTTCCAACTAAAAATATTATAGATAAAGATCATGTGGTTTATAAGTTCCCACCAATCCAAAATTATTTGGAGATGAAGGAGTTTTCGTGTACCATGGATTGACTTTTTCCAATTTAAAAATTCAAAGAAATGGTTAAATGTTTCTTAATAATTCAATGGTAATAAGAATTTAATGAAACTCTTTACTCTTGTCAACATGATCACCAGCCAATAAGCTGTGAGTAGTAGATGTATATGCTTACGAAGCCGTTATCAAAAGGACCAGTGAAGCCGGGATTCAACACACTATCTATTTAAAACACAGTCAATACGATCAATACCTATCACTTAACATCATGTAGCCTACAAGTTAACAGATTTGTCAAAATATGAAATTGCAATCAAACACTACACAAATAACCGATAGCCGTGACAGAAGGCAAAACCAGAGAGAAAACAACATAGAAACTGGAGAGAACGAGCCGTGAGGATGGATTGCCTATTTCATCTAGAGCCAGAGAGCATCTAGATGACCACAAGGAATATATTATCAATCCATTAGAAATTGCTATCGACATGGTCTTCATAATTTAGAAACCCTGATCTTCTGTGGAGAGAGGCCCCGTTAATGCTAAGTTAATGGGGATGGTTCATTGGGGTAGATCGGAGGAGATCATTTCAAACAGATTCACAAGAACTAGGAGAAGGACACGATCCTCTGATTTTAAACAACACCAAAGTAACGATGAAGCATAATGAAGTTGACATCTATGTTCATAATATAGACACGACATCATATTTGTAGGTAGGACTCATGGCATCAGCATAGTAAATAATGATATGTGGTCCAAAAAACTTATGGAGTTTTTTAAGCTTATAAAAAAAATGGAAGGCGCCGTGCATATTATCTAATTTGAATAGGGCCTGGGTTGAACCGTTACTGGCATGAGTTGTTTTCAATATTAATCACCCATTAAAAAAAGAACCATCAATACTATTAAAAAGGAACATTTTTAACTTTTGCCCTTAAACTATCTTGGAATATTACTTATTTGCCATTGGTTTTTCAAAGAGAATTATACCTCTCACAATGATATAATGGTAATTTGGTTAGTGGAGATACATATTAATCTAAAGCTAAATTGTATTTAACTAACTATTTTCTTATGAAACATTTACACCCTTGGTCACTTTTGTGTTTTCAATTGCAAGAATGAACACAATCCATTTGCCACACACTTTAAAGGTGTTGGTTGTCATATATTCCTCCAACACTACATTCTCTTTGTTACTCTCATTTCTTTCTCAACTAAAAATATCTTGGTTTATTGATTAATTGTTTAAATTTCAAAACCAAAAGTAAAAAAAAAGAGAGTAAAAATCACTTTCTCAATTCTTATCCACAATCACTAATCATAATTCTCTTTCGTTCTCCTTCTTCTCTCTGCGGCGAAGATATAGAACCTTAACTGATGTCTGATTACAGAGGCTGGGCTATGTTCGTCGACTGCAGTTTCCTTCTCGGTATCAGCGAATGAGAGTAATGGCGCAGGATTCAGCCCTTTGATGCCTTCATCACCGTTCACGATGTGTCATTCCACCACTACACGAATCCCTCTTGTCCGATTCCTCACGATCTCCGGTCATGGCGTCTATGGGTGAAGTGTCGGAGCCGTCACTTGGTTAAAGCTCTCTGTCTCAACCTCTAACTTTTTTCTCGATCCAAGACGTCTCCGCCGGGTTGGCCTCTCCAAGCTGTCTACTCGCGTCTCCGTGCTCCAGCTTTCCTCCTCGACCGCCAGTGATTCACACCATGGATTCTGTGTTCAAGATTTTCGGGGATGGCCGCCGGTGTTCGTTCTCTTGTGAGGAACAACAGAGTCAAGCATGGTCTCATGCAGAGATCATTTTGGGAGCTTTACCCATCTGATTCTGCGAGTATCTCTGTTTCTTGAACAATCAAGAACTATGCAGCTGACAG